>NC_142576.1:17790454-17949090 GCF_041283825.1 Pyrus communis | reverse complement strand
TTCCTCCTTGCATTCACATGCATAACCAACCTAGTGTCACTCCCATTCATTCCCTTTAATTATTTAGCCATTATCATACATTTATTCTCCCATAAACAACCCAACAATGCCGTGAGTTCCCACTCCCATTTCCAGCTTTCCATAACTTTTCCTAGTTGTTTTATTACATACATTCCCCCTTCATTATTCCAAACACATGCACCCATAATCATTCATCCCCTCCTAGCTGCAATATTCCCTCTTTTGTTCCCCCATTTCACCTATAAATAAGCATCCAACACTCCTCAAAATTCATTCACTCTTCCATACACATTTTCAGTTACAAACACTTCCATTTTCTGTGCAGTTTTTCTCCTTCATTGCAGCCACTATCCAACCACTTCCCATCCCTCCAAAACACTTCACATAATCCCCAAAGCTCACCTTAGACCTTGTGCTACAACAACGAGGAAGAAAAGAGTGCCTAAACGTTCATACAATTCAAGTTTGAGTTGTTGGAATGTTTAGGTGTTTCTTTGATTTCAAAGTTTAAATTTAATTCTCTTTGTTTTGTACGTATGAGAATGGAAGAGAAGAGTGCCTAAACGTTCATACAATTCAAGTTTGAGTTGTTGGAATGTTTAGGTGTTTCTTTGATTTCAAAGTTATGAGGAACTAAACCCCCTTTAGCTAGGGGGTGATTCGAAACTATGTTTATATTTGCAATTTGAATTGATTACGTTTGGTTGGAATTTCATAAGTTGTGGATTCAATTCGTTTAACTGTTTGATTGATAACTTATTTATGTATGTTCATTGAGATTGCAAGCTTAATTTTCATGCATAAATATGACGCTAGAATATAAGTGAATTTCACCTAATCGCTATGAACTTACATTCACAAGTAGTGGAGGTTGCTTATAAACAATCGCGTTAAACGAATTCTTGGCATAAGTTTCATGCGTATTCTATAGTAACGAATGCCTCGTCGATGTTTATGATTTCCGTTGAACTTAATGGTCTTTGTTGAATGTCTCTATCATGCGTATTCCATAGTTAGGGACTTTGATTAAGAATAATTTGGTTGTAATGCGTATTCCATTCAATCCAACGAATTTAGGGAAATCTGAAAGTTAATCTAAGCGGATCTAATTAACTTGGAGCATTGAGTTTCACAACTTATCGAAAGACCAACTGAGAATCAATTTTGTTTGCAAGTGTAACATGTGTGGAGAAGAACCCCTTGGCTATTCCATCATCCATATTTTTATCACATTCATATTTACATTTTGCCTTTAATTATATTCTGTCTTTTTAATTTAATATCGTCCAACCACAATTCCCCCCCCCCTTATTTTGTTAAGTCTTAATCATTCGTATTTGTTTTATTTTTGTATCTTTAAGCTTTTGGAGTCATAAACAATTGCAAATTCGTCTAAATCAAGTTCTAGCTTCTATTTGAGTCAATTTGATTGTTTTAGACAATTTAAGTTTTTCAAAGCCATTCTGAGTCATAATAGTCTTGTTAAGAGTATTTTAATTTAGTTTTTATGTTTTTAAGTCAATTTAGAAGGTTTTAGCAAGCCCTCCTAATCCCCGGTCTAGAACGATCCCTCACTTATCCATTCTACTACAATTGTCAAACGAGGGTTTAATTTGAGTGTCAAGTAATTCTCGCATCATTCAATCCATGTGCTTTTTATTTACCATAAAACAAAAATTAAAGAGTGCTAACAATCTTTTCATTTGAACACTTTCGGGTCTCCCTAACCACATTTTTCATGAATGACATGGTCGCACTTGTTGAGCGAGGTTGTCTGACTGTAGATACGGAGAAAGCCTTACTCAATTCTATAGCCAACAGTAGCTGCTCAATTAATTCTAGTTTACATCAAGGGCAAACAAATCTACAATTACTACTTTACTATTATTGATAAGTCAGCCTTTTTTTTTTTTTTTTGTAAAGCTATATTCTACATAAAGAGTAAAGGGGAATCCGAACGTAGTGATTTGAACCCTGACTTTTTTTTTCTTTTAAAAAAATGATATTATCTACACTAAGAGGGAGAGAATGGTCTTAGCCTCACAATGGGCTAGCAATAATGTGGTTCAAATTCATCTTTGGTGAGAATTGAACCTAAGAGCTCTCACTTACAAGTGAAGAGGAATAACACTAGACAGTAGTACTAAATGGCAACCCCACCTTTTTTTGTATTGGTGTATTTTTGTATAGAGAACTAGTCATGTACTTTTTATGTGATATATAGCTAGGGGAGACACTTCTTTTAAAATGCATGTAGTCTTTCCCATGCATGATTCATTATGTATACTTGATTACAGCTTCTCCGCAGATAAATCAATCTTTTGCAACGGACGAGCATAGGGTTGAAAGAGACAATGAATAATCTAATATATTTTTGTCCTTCGTCCCCTGAAAATAAAATGCTCTTGGTCATTGTCAACATGGGTGCCATATTGACACGTGGAGCCTAGTCATTGTCCACATGGGTAACACGTCATCATTTAATGGAGGGTCTGATAGAAAACTTAATGGATGTATAAAAGTGTCACATAATTACAACTTTAGGTACTAGACTTGGACAGGAAAAAAAAACAAAACTTGATGTATTCTGATTTACTTGGAACAACTATTCATTCTCAAGGGGAACAAGTCCTTTCAGATACAAAATCAATCACTTAACAACTTCTGCAGTAGAGCTATCCAAACAGAGAAGCGATGCCACCATCATCTTGTTTTGGAGTAGTGGGTGAAGTCCAACGACTCCTTATAAATTGAGGATGCTTGTTCTTTAAGACACTGAAACCTATTCGGTAAGGAGTCAAAGGTTTCCTATTTTCTTCGAGTCCTTAAAATCTAAGGATTGGCACGTGCATAAGTACTCATACTCCTAAGGATGCAATATACCAATATGTATTCCTAGATATCCTCTGCGATTCTTTTGGTTTATACGGATTCCATATCTTAAAAGATCTCTATCTCGACTAGTATAAATACACCCTTCTAGGGATCATCTCTTATAACGCAATTAGCGCACACTTATTCTTTAACCTACTACTTGAGTCTCGTAATATTGCTTACTAACCTGACCGTTGGAGAGCCTTTGACTGGCACACACCCAGTGTGGATGCAAATTTCTTCCTCCTTGTTCTTGGACAAAATTGCACCTACAAAACAAATAATATAACACCTTAGGTCAAGGCCAAGAGCCTCACACGGCCACGATGAACGAGGGGGATTTGGCCGAAGAACCTCTGATGCCAAAGTTAGAATTTTGAGGGAAAACTGTTTGGAGAATTTTGAGAAATTAGCAAGAGAATTGGAATTGAGTTTTGGAGAAAATAAAGGTTTTTATATAGGGTTGTAGCCGGCCCTTTTGGGGAGGATGGGGACCAGCCACTTGGATGGTTTTTTGGGTGAGATTCATGATTTGTTAGCTAATTAATAAATTAATTAAGTAATAAATCAATTAATTAGCTAATTAATATAATTAGAAAGGAATGATTTGGGGGTTACCTTGTGGATAGGATTTCAGGAGAATGGACAAAATAGGTTTTGAATAAATACCTATTTTGGGCACTTTTGACTTGATTGAGGGATGATTGTCCATTGCTCGCACGTAGGAGTTCCGGTGTTGCTCAAGGGTAATTTTGTCTTTTTCACCCTAGAATCAACGTGTTGCCTCCATATTTTTCTCGATTATTTTTGGCTCTACAAATGCCCCCACACCTGTTGGGTTGCTCGTAGAAAATGGCAGCTGGTGTAGAGATTTTCTTGCTTTAGGAAACTTAAGATTGTTTCCTACTTTGGTGTAGATTCCCTCTTTAATAGGAAATTAGATCCTTCTAGGTAAGGGAAATAAATTTCTCCCAAAGCTTATTTAAGTCCACCTTAAGTGGATTATTAAATCAACTTTGGAAAACAATTTATTCTACCCTACAAGACAAAGAAAGCTTAAAGGATACCTATTCCCCTTCCTCTAGCAATCTTCTACATCTTGCCCATGCAAAAGATCGTCTTTCGTTGCTTGCTTCATCTTCACATCGCTTCCAGGTAAGAAAAAATTAATTTTTCTTGTGTTCTTAATTTTTTGGGAGCCTCGGGGCTTGAATTTTGGCTCAACAGGGGTTAAGGAGGCTTGAAAAAGTGGTTGAAAAGTTATGGCACAGTGGTTGAAAAGTCATAGCACAGTGAATGCCATGGGGTTGGTGTGTGGCTGGCACGAGTCAGGAAACTGGGGGCTGGATTAGGATTGGTGCGGGCTAGGCTTGATGAGTTGGGTCAGGGTCTTGGCCCATGCGAGAAAGGGAGAGAGAGAACACGGGGCGTTAGCCCCTTTCCATTTGGTTTGGGCTGTGAGGCCTGCAGACCGAGAGGCCTGATTTGTCTTTTTTTTTTTCTTTTTTTCTTTTTGGGCTTAGGCTTTTGTCCGAGAGAGGGGAAAGAGACCGAGAGCTTGGGCCTGTTTGTGCCAAGCCATCCCTTCTGTTTTTTTGGCCATCTAACGAATCTTCCTTGCATCTTTGTAGAATTTCTTCAAGCATGTCTTCCTCGAGCCACAAGAATGATGATGGTGTGCCGCCATTGTATAGCCAAGGTAGTCTTTGAGCAAGATTGGCTACTTCAAGGCTGCTCATTTCAAAATTAGCTCCGCTGACATGTTTAGAGACTTCTTTGAGGCATATTGGCACACCATTCTGTCAGAAGTGCACGTGAAAAATGTGAAGGATGGTAGCAGCCGTGAGCCTTGTAGTGGGGCTCAGAGAGCTATCAAGTTTCATCCTTATTATTTTGTATTGGGATTTACTTTTCCCATGCCTTGTTTCTTCCAAGGAGTACTTTGTTCCATGAGATGTGCCCCTACTCAATGTTCTCTGAATGTGGTTTATTTAATGGTGGGATTCCACAATCTAAGCCAATTCTTTGACTTAGATCTAACCGTCAACGAATTTTGGTACTTCTTTGACATAGGCCATATTGAGGGAGTTGGACAGCTGCGATCTCGCCACAGGATTTTTGACAATTCAAGCAAGGGAGATCATGATTGGGCCAAGGAAACTTTGGAGATAAGTGGAGAATATGAGTTTGATTCTTTCCTTAAGTTGTGTATTCCAATTGTCATCATATCAAGCTGTTTGACCTCTCGGCTACTTTGTATTTGTGTCAAGTTGCTCTTTAATTTTTTTTTTATTGTTTCCTACTTTTGTAGATTCAGAGTTTAGCTCAACTCTTAAGACTTCTCCAGACATGAAGAAAGTGCATGTTGCTCTTGGTATCCTTTTCGAGTATCGGGAGTGGCGTTAGCTGCTTAGTCCTCTTCGTAGAGTGAAATGTGGGCTACCTCTAAAAGAGGAGATACAAGGAATCAAGGCTGAGGTGTTGGCTCATCCTATCATTATGGTGGAGCCTGCTACAAATAAAGGTGCAAAGAAAAGGTATTCCCCGCTTACTCAAGAGATGGTTGCTGAGAAGAAACTGAAGATTTCCTTTGCTACTCGTAAGGGTTTACCAACTGCTCCCAAGTTTGTGATTAACTTGACTTCTTCTAAAGGTGAGAAAGATGAGGTTGCTAGATTTGTGCCGGTAACGCCTGCCAAACAAAGATGGCTAGTTTGATTGCTGATAGGATTGCTTAGCGTAGAAGTTCTGCCGTGCCCCCTATGTCGAAGTTTGTACCAAAACGTCCGTTTGGGGCTAAGTCTAGTTCACCTTTGGAGTGGCTTGCAACTATGAAGAACGACAAGGTGTCTTCCCTTGCTAAGGTGGTGCCAAAACCTGTTCCCTCTACTATTGAGATCAATTCGTCTGCTAAGAAGAAGAAGACCACTCGTACGGGCAGCTGTGAGAAATCCTCTAGGCCTATTTGTAGGGAAGCTACTGAGATTTGTATGGTTTTGAAATCAACTTTGCTCGAGGACATAGATGTATATGCCAAATTTGTCGATGGTGTCAAAGGAATTGTTGGCGCAAGTTCCTTCGCAAAGCATACGATTGAGTACAAAAGGACTGCTCTGCTGGCCATGATGCAGAAAACGATGATTTTGGCAGCCGAGTCTATGTTCCTTGATCAAGAGGATACCAAAGCTACCAAGGAGGTAGCAAGAACTTTGGCAACCAAAGCTTACTCATAGGCCAAGAAAGTCAAAAGGTTGGAATCTAAACTTGTTGCTTTAAAGGGGTCTAACATCTCTGCCCCTACTTCTCTATAGCTTGAGACTAGTCGCCAAAAGATTGTGGATTTGAAGACTAGGCTTGACGCGATCCAAGTAAAGTATGAATGTGTAGAGAAGAAGATCGATTGTTACATACCTCATATCCAAGATCTTGAGCGTGCCATCTCTGAATTTCGCTCCACTGCTTATGCAAAGGATGAAGAACTTATTGCTGCTTACAACCAAGTGATCCATTTCAAGAAGGTCGTTGATAGGCTTGAGCCTCAAATGTTGGAACTCCAAGGTGCTTTGAAGATCAACGACAGTTTAGAGTCAAGCTGATTTCTACAAGTTGGGTTATGTAGACTATCTCTTTGGGCAGCCATTTGACTTTGAGTTTTCTGGTAAAGACTTCGAGACCTTCTCTATTTCTCCGAAAGACTTGCTTGCCTTCACTTTTAAGTCTTTTATTGGTGAAATGGTCGGAGAAGTTGGTGCCTAGGCTGGGGTAACTGGTGGTGAAGCATCAGATGGTGCTGCTGTTGAGAGCATTGCAGCTGCTGAAGGTGTGGCGACTAAGTAGCTATAAGATGTCCAAGCTGCTAAAGAGTAGTCTTCTAGGTAGCCTTTAGGATTTTCTTTGTTTTCCTCGTTACTTTTGCTTTACTTGAACTCCTTTGGTCTTTATTAGTTGTTTATCAATTTTGCTAGAAAATATAATAAACTTGTTTCCTTCGCTTTTCTCCATCTTCACTTCTTTTGTTCATGCCCTAACCTTTAGACTTGATAGGCTAGTGGTAGGCATGCTACTTTTCTTTGAGCAGACAAGCTCATGTAGCCTATATAGTCGTAGGTGTTGGTGTATAACTTTGCAAGGTTGTTAGCCATAGGGTTAGCAGCCGGACACCTTACTTACAGAAGCAGACGAGTTTGCATAACTACTAGGCTGTTAACCTTAGCTTCCTCCAATTCTGCAGGTTGCGTAACAAGTATCACAACATTTTAGGACTTGGTGTAGATCTTTCGGCGCTTGGCATAGGTGAAGTTGATCGGCTATGTAGCATGTTGGTAGTGGATAAGGCTTCGTATATGCGCACTAGCTTGTTTAACCTTTCACAAGAATGTGTGGTTGTGTAAGTCTAACGCGGCCTTACTGCTTGAAGGGCAAGCGGTGTGCAGTATTCTGGAAACCGTAGGCTACCTTAGTGCACTTAGTAGCAGCTTTAGGATTCCAGGGCAGATGTCCATCGAACGTACTACGTAATGTGCCCCCTCCGTCTCTAAGCCATTGTGGCTACTTCTAGGAATCCCGACGTAAGCCATTGTGCATCTAGTTATACTAGGGCAGCCCAGCTCATCTACATCTAGATATTCGAAGTGTAGAGTTTATCCTCTCACTTTAGAGAGTAAACCCATATGGGTATTAGGGAATTGGTTTTCCCTTTCGCACTAAAGAGCATGGTTGGTCCCTCAAAGGGTGCAATTCTTGAGATTAGTCCCTAAGAAGGGCGCGACCTTCTTTTGAAGTGCATGAGTGATCAGTTGTTGCAAACATGTAGTCGAGCCAAGTTGTAAATTACTTCTGAATTCATCATTGAAGAATGAGTGAAAGGAACGAATAACTTAGCTGTAAAAGACTGCATAACAATTGGATAGTCCTCGGCTTGCAAGGTGGTGCCTGTTGAGCTGCTTGAGTCTTCGGGCCTTGATATAGTGAGAGGTCACACATGGTATTTCTTCAAGTTGTAGGCATTCCATTGCTTTTCGATCTCCTTGTCATGGTGGTGAAGGTGTAATTACCCTTACCGCCTACTCTGCTGATCTTGTACGGAGCTTCCTAGATAGGATCCATCTTTTTGGAGCTTTCTCTGTGGGCAGTATTGATGACTTTTCTTAGGACTAGATCTTCGAGTTGGAGAGGAGCTGCTGCTAGTAGGCTGCGATACGGATGATGAACTGCTCGCACTTCTACTAGTGAGTTCATGTAAGACTCATGTTGAGTTGTCAATTATTATGAAACGAATTACTTAAAAGGCAAATAATTTGATCCTCAAGATATTTGACTTTTAACGTGATTCAATATTGGTTAGCAAGAATCATGGGTCCAAGGTATATTTTGTTGACTAATTAAAACCCTAATTAAGTAAGACATATTGTACATGCACATGCCTTGGTGGGACAACATTAAGATTAAATGATGATTTGGTGTATTCCTCCAATTACTATAATAGGTGGAATTGGAGGAACCGTAATCACTATATTAAGGGCCTGTTTGGGATTGAGGTGATTAAAAAAAAAGCTACTACGAAAAAAAGCTATGAAAATTTTTGGTGTTTGGTAAACTTTGAAAAACAGGTTTGTTTCAAAGTTGAGGGTGAAAAAAAGCCCAAAACCAGGAGATGACAAGAAGCTGCAATTTGCAGCTTCCAAAAGCAGCTTATTTTCACCCACACACGGATGAACAGTGTACACATTTAATGAAATATGAATAACCCAAAACTGCCCTCCCTTTCCCTTCACCTACGCTCTCACCTTTCCAGAGCTCTCTCACACGCTCTTCACCTCAGGCAGTCAGAGTATACTTCGATCATTCGATCATATGAGAGAATTTGTTTAATCCCTAAATGTAGTTGCTAGTTGCAAGTTCACAGCAAAACCTGGCAACCCAGTTTCAGCTACCGTCGTCGCCGCATCCGTCGCCGCATCCGCCGCCGCCGCATCCGTCGCCGCATCCGCCGCCGCCATCAGCACAAAAACTATGTTCACAGCGGCGCGTATTGCCCTACCGGTGACAGTGTCAGTGCTGGTCGTAATTTATAAGTACTTCAGATCCGGACAGAAATGGGAATTTTCTGAAGGCGCCGAAGTTCCCCTAAATCCGACGTCTGTTCCGTCACCTGCGCCGTCCGATCTCGAGCGTGAAATCCTTGATTGGATTCGGACACTCGACCCCGCCGTGCTCAATAGGATTAGGAATCGCGACCCTGCCCTCCTCCATGAGATTCAGCAATTCGACCCCTCCGTTGAGATTCGCAACTTTGATCCTTCCATCGTTGATGAGATTCGGAACTTGGACCCTGTTTTCCCTGCGGAATTTTCTGAAAGCGTAGACGTTCCTCAAAATCCCCCGTCTGTTCCGTCTCCTGAGCCGTCCGTTGTTGAAATCCTTGATTGGATTGGGACACTCGGCCCCGCCGTGCTCAATGAGATTCAGCAATTCGACCCCGCCTTCCTCAATGAGGATCGGAGCTTCGATCCTTCCATTGTTGATGGGATTCGGAAATTGAGTTTGAAGGAAAAGGAGGAAAAAGAAGAAGAGAAGGAGAGAGAGACTGAAAAAGAAAAGGAAAATGAGAAGGAGAGAGAGAGCGAAAAGAGCGAAAGCAGCAGCGGCAGCGGCAGCAGAGGAGGGAATGAGAATGGTGGTGAGGTGGAGGAAGAGGTTGTTGAGGAGAGTAGCAGAAGGGATCAGTACCCATCGAGGCATGGAGACTGTTGGTACTATCTGAGGACTGGCAATTGTAAGTTCGGATCGAATTGCAAGTATTATCACCCTCGGATAACGAAAAACAAGCAGGTATATCTCCCTTGTTCCGCATTTATTTGTTAAAGATGATGTTATTCTTTCACGTGCATCTTTGTGGTGAAATGTATCCGAAACAAATCGGGACTTTGGGCCTGCATTTAGTATTTGAGACATTAATGCATCTGGCCTCGTATGATTGCAGGAAATACTTGTGTCGTTGGTGCTCACTTTGTGTTTCTTCGTGTTTTGAACTTTATCATATTGATTTGAAGGTGTCTAAGGACAAGGCAAAGCTGAGGGAAGAGTTGGAAGAGAAGCAAGACCAAACCGAAAGCAAGGTTATTATCTATCCGAAGTTCTGGTTTTTACTGCAACTGGTTGGTTTTCATGTTTTACATCATTAAGTTTCGTTTTACTTCGCATATTTGATTTCAAGTACTATGTTGTGTTTTGACGATGGGGTTTCTCGATATGGTTATCTGAAAGCTAGTAGGTTAGAATGCACTAGTGAATATACAAGCTTAAACCTTTTTCATCTTGTAGCTAACTATAGAATGATGAGGGTCTTGAACGTGATCAACTCATAGTCAATGACATTTCTTTCCCTTTGTACCCGTGTATTCAAATCTGTGCAACGTACATGGTGGCCTAGTAACAGATTCACAATCTTAATATAACAGTTAAGCTTGTGATACAAGTAGGTTGGTTTTTAAGTTCTAAGTTATTCTCTTTTGGGCCAATGAGTTGACCGTTTGCCAATGTGCATATTTTTTCACCCTTGACAGCATTAATAACTAACCACTACTTGTTATTCAAACATTTTTTTATATTTAGTAATGGAATAATATTGGAATTGAAATCTTTTTGCAAGTTTTAGTGTACCTTGGATAATTAGCAATGTACCACGAAAATGTATATTACTGAGACTCATTTGACCTTGCGAAAGATAATTTGTAATGAAAGTTATGGATGTCTCTTTCAACATAGAAGGATTCTTAACTCACAGTTCCTCTCTTGCCTCTCCTATATAAAATACTCGGTTTGATCAGTTATTGTGCTTCGTTATTGCATGCCATCAATTGCACAAACTTTCATCCTAAATTTGTTTCCAATCCAGGGTCAGAAGATTTGCACAGACTACAGCCACTTTGGCGTTTGCAGTTCTGGGCCAACCTGTAGATTTGACCATCCGTCATTATCAGATTCCTTTCTGTGACTCGGAAACTGCAAATAGGGTACGATCATCTGGAAGTAGAAGTGGAACTGATGCTACAATTCCGCAACGGCCTGAGTAATGCGTTTTGCACGAAATGCCAACTAGAGCAGTGGATTCTTGTCGCCAAGGACATGAAATCGCTTTGTTATTGAGTCTTGGAAATGTATCAAACCTTCTCCCCTAGCTGCCACCGGCTTTTCAGATGTGAGAACTTAATGGAAGCCGGAAATGTAAATGTTTCGTGTTTGATGTAATTTTACTGGAAAATAAACGTTGAATTCAGTGAGTATCCTCTCAACTCTGCTTTTGTGGTTATGGTCACGTCCCAATTATCTTCGATTTCCTTGTTGGATAATCCTTACCTAACAAAAGTGATTATGTTTTAACTTTTGACCTCCAAAAACAAACCCCAATTATGTTTAACTTTCTCTCAAGGGAAAACTGTTGGATGAACTTGGAACATTTTTTTAAACAAATGAGAACACACCAAGAATTAACAAGGTTTGACTGCACATGATACAAGGGTTTGTCTATCCGTGCTACGGAATCCAAATTTAAACTTTTCTGAGCCTCCAAATGGTAATCTTCATACTCTTATTATAACATTTTACATACTTGCTTTGTATAATTATTACAATACAAAACAAATTTTCAATTGTCAGGAAAATATTACTTGGTAGATGCGGGGTACCCACAAATGAGAGGTTATTTGGGACCATATAAAGGTGAAAGATATCACCTCCCGGACTTTCGTAGGGGTGCCGAACCAACGGGTCACAAAGAGGTATTCAACCACAGGCATTCTTCTCTTAGGAGCATCATTGAACGAACTTTTGGGGTATGGAAGAAAAGATGGGCAATTTTAAGGGATATGCCTAATTACCCGTTCAATAAGCAAGTGAAGATTGTCATTGCTACAATGGCTCTTCATAACTACATACAGAGGTATTCTGAACGTGATCGTCATTTTGATGACCCCAGGGACTTTTGTGAAGAAAGCGATAGTAGTGATGATGATGATGATGAATATCAAAATTATCAAGTTGAAGGATCACATGAGATAGAGGCATTAAGAAATAGAATAGCAACAAGTTTGATAAATGCATCTAATTAGACTACTTTCAAGTACATTAACAATATTGTACTAATGAATCCTAGCTATTCACTCTAAAATATTTCTATTAAAGTAGTTTGTCATACTATTTAAGATGAAGTTTATAAATATTTTTCTTCTAAAAATAAAATATATTTAGTAATTCACTTTTATTTGTTAAGAAAATTAAATTAATAGCACATCTAGTAATATACCCTTTTTGGTCATTTCACACAGTCACAGCTGTTTTACAAAAAAGTTTACCAAACACTATGATACTGTTTTTTTTTCTTCCAAAAGCACTTTTACAAAAAAGTTTACCAAACACTTTGCTGGCTTTATTTCACAGCCGCTTATTCTCACAGCACAGCCGCTTATTCTTACAGCAGTTTTTTTTCAAAGCACAGCAATACCAAACCAAGCCTAAGGGTGTCCCTGCTTTGACAAAATACATGATCCATTCCGAGTAAACCCTATTATTGTTGGAACACTTCCGCTTGTTGAAAGTAAAAGACTCATTTATCATCTGTAAGAGCTATGTCTTCTGTATTCGACTCATTTGTCATCTGCAAGAGCTATGTCTTCTGTATTCCAAAATAAGTAAATTGTAATTGATTTATTGTAATTTTGGTTTATTAAATCCGTGATCCTAATGTCTTGTTATTGTTCACATGATTTCAGAAATATCTTACAGTTCAATCCATGTGCTTTTTATTTACTATAAAACGAAAATTAGAAAATGCTAACAATCTTCTCATTTGAACATTTTTGGGTCTAATTCTCATCCTACATTGTCGCACAATTAGTTTTTATCCTCGATGGGATAATTAATTGAGGTGATTGACATTTTAATCGACCTAATAAATTAGCATTTTAACTTTTAGCTTATTCAACCGAGATAAAACTTGAAGGAAATGCCACTTAGTACTATAGTTTACTGGTACTTCTCTTCACTTATAAATGAGAGGTCTTCGGTTGATTGACACCAAAAGCGAATTCAAACCAAATTCTTATTGCTAATGACTAATGAGGATTTGCAACTAATTAACGAAATACAATGAATTGGATTAAAAAACAAAAGATTACTTAGGCATGAACGTTAGCAATTGGAACTTAAGAATATTGCGTCCAACGAGATTAGGTCTGACGTATGTATCAAAAACGAGATAGGGATAGACTATTATAAAGAACCTGTATTCAGCATTTAAGACCTGTTATATATTTCTTTGTTCTCCGATTTTTCCTACAAGAGTCCTACTTAATGGCAAGTATATGGTCCGTGCGGAAGTTAGGGGGCTTGAATCACAAGAGACCTGTTATATATATATAAATTTTTTTTTTTTGAAGTCAAAAAATAGATTTTGTTTCATTAACCACTTAGGGGGATTGAATCCACGTCATCATGCAAGAGCTCAACATATTTCCACCAATATGGTAAAAGGCCACTTGCGTTCATGGGGAAGTTCTATCTATCCGTTTTGGCCGCAATGAAATGAGTCCTATGTTAAGAAAGAAACCTTATTCAACATGACATAACGTAAGGTAATATATATATATATATATATATGAACATCAATAGTATTAGAGTCTGATAATAAAATAATCATAAACTCAAAAGATCGGACCTATTTTAATAAAATGGACTATTACTAATATTGTAGAAAAAAAGGGGACTTATATAAAGTATTTTTGTATGAAAATTGGTAAATTCTAGGTTGGTATTTAACTCCCTTGATAAGATCATCTCCGAGGAATACTTCAACAAACCCCTCAAGTACAATTTGTACTCTAGTTCGTCGGTATTAGATTTCACCAGGATTGCAACTAGCAAAGGTACGATTGAATGAAATTATCGACAAAACAAGATAGTACTTTGGACAGGAACATTACCAATTGCAACTAACAAAGTACAATGGATGGGATTATCATAAAAACAAAAGATTACTTAGACAAGAACGTTAGCAATTGGAACTTAAGAATATTGTTTCCCACGAGAGTATGAACCCGTTTTTGCTACAATGAAATGAGATCTATGCGAAGAAAGCGACCTTATTCAACAAGACATAACGTAAGAGATAAATATATATGAAGATTATTACGATTTGCAGGACATTGGAATTTTCTCCACAAGATAACGAATATAGTTGTCTCCACTGGCAAGTATCTATCTTGACCAAAAAGTAGTTAGCAAGGACGCAACTTAACATCTATTCCCATATAACTAATCACGTGGCTTTACATCGATAATTACAACCCAAGAAAGATACAAATATCATTGATTTGTCTAAGGTGTTAAGCCAAACTATATAAAGGAAATACCACCAAAGAAATAGCAATTCAGAATTCTGGAAAATATTTCAAGTACTTTTTCGATCTGTTCTTTTATCAAGGTTGTACTCTCAATTTATAGCATGGACTCCAAGATGCTCAGCCCTAAGAAGCTCCTTAAATATGCTATGAAGTGGGAGAGAAGAGCTTTTATGGAGCGGACAGCCATCGCATACCCGAGAGGTGGTGGGAGAAATATAGTCAGAAGTAATATGGTGAGTGAAAAAGGAACTTTTGTGGTATATACCATTGATGAGAGACGTTTTGTGTTGCCGTTATCCTATCTCTCCAACCACATTTTTCAAAAGCTTTTCAAGATGTCTGAGGAAGAGTTTGGACTCTCAAGTACTGAGCCTATCACATTGCCATGTGATTCATTCTTCATGAATTACACGATCTCATTTGTCAAGCGACGTTGTCTAACTATAGATACGGAGAAAGCTTACTCAATTCTATAGCCAGCAATAGCTGCTCAATGAATTCTAGTTTACATCAAGGACAAACAAGCCTACAATCACTACTTTATGGTAACTGATGATAAGTCAGCCTCTTTTTTGTATTTTAAGTGTAGAAATACACTAAGAGCAAAGGGAAATCCGGAACGTAGGGATTTGAACCCTGCCTTTTTATTTTTGTATAGAGAAGTAGTCATGTACAAAATGCATGTAGCCTTTCCCATGCATGATGAATCATGCATGCCTTTAAGGTTGCCCTAGTCCTCTGTTTGTTCTTATGTATATTTGACATAATTAATTTGTATTTCCCAGCTGGCTTTGTGTACTGTACGAATCTTGATACATGAGGTTTAAATTATTCACCTGGATTACAGATTTTCTCTGTAGATAAATCGATATTTTGCAACGGATGAGCATAGGGTTGGAAAAGGGGAAAAAATGAAGGAATAATATTGTAACACCCCACATCATTCAGGGGAGTAGATCCTCTATGCCTTATATGTATATTCCCATCTCTACCTAGCACGAGGCCTTTTGGGAGCTCATTGGCTTCGGATTCCATAGGAACTCCGAATTTAAGCGAGATTGGGTTAGAGCAATTGAAAACATTATTTTTAGGCCCACTCACCCTTGTTTTTGCGCCCCTCCAGGTTTTAGTTATTGGAAGTTTGTATTGACGAGGATTTGTGGTCAATCTCAATGTAAGTGGCTACCTCCAAGGGTATGATCCTTACCCACACTACTGTACTTTACTTATGCTTTGACATTGCATGTGAAACGGGCTCGTTCCCACTCGCAGTGCACTTTGGTCCTTAGGCACTTTTAGGTTTGAATTTAATCACATTTTCCACATCACCGTACTTTATGGCTTCATCACCTTCTAGGTGTTAGCCAGCACAGCTCGATTCAGAGTCCTAGTGGACATTCTGGGTCAGGGCGTGTCAGTTTGGTACTAAAGCATAAGTTGGGCAGTATTGTGTTCATCACACGCGTGATGTAGCCATTCTTGGTTTTTGAACCTAACTTCCGAATTTTGCCACCTCGTCGAATACGAAAAATATGTTAGCTTTTCCTAAGTTTTGGGTAGTCTTGTCGACTTGTCAACATTTTAGAAAAGCACTTTGGCGAATGTCCTTAGACTTAAAGTGAAGAAAATCCCTGTCAAGGAAAGATGTAGATTTGAGGCAAGTTGATGGCTTAAGCAGAGCTAATGTATCGGTAACTGTGTAACATTGGAGACTTTACCAACCAATTCCATCCTTATCCTCCAGCCATCAGTATTAAACCTTTAAAGATTAGAAATCTGAAATAGTTTTGATTCCTTGGTAGAATCCGTTAGAATACCACCTATTAAAATTCCTACGAAGTCTACTTTTATCAAGACTCTAGAAATGTCTCATGTAACGATGGTGCTAAAGTGGTAGCACTCGATGGAATAACATCTTAGGAAAATCACTTTTGGTCCCTGATAGCTCTAATACTTTTGTGATGTTACTTTTCAATCATCAAGAAACCTTGTTAGCTCATTCTTAAATTCAACCTTTCTATGTTTGGCTAGTGACGACCACAAAATTGTTTAGTCTTTCGGCATAATTCATCATTTTTGAAATTGTCTGACTTTTTGATATTTTAGTCCGCATCAGCTCTGTTCAAACCCTCAGTTTCACATCCTGATATTAAAGGTATTCTAGTTGATTTGAGTCACTCATTCCTTCCCCATATCATTTATGATGTTGATAGAGTGGCCAGGAGTGCAGGCAAGGTAATAGAGGATGTTTTATTTGTGGCCGAGTTGGATTCATAGTGGAAATATTAGTAAGGAAGAGAGGAAATTGGGTTGGACCCAAATTGCATGAGCTTGGCCATGCAACCCAATTAGGACTTAGGACAATTTAAAATGCCCAATTCCGTTGGACACACATACACACACGTGAAACCTTCTTCCCTTCTTTCTCATTTTCTCGAAAATTCTTTCCGTACGTACAACCAAACCTTCAACCTTTAAACACCCCAATTGAACAATGTATGAGAAGTTATTTCATAGTGATGGTTATGTGCTTAAAAATAACATTAAAATAGTTGTTTCACATATAAGTGAGACATTTCAAGAGGACAAGTGTAGCCAGGCGAGACTTAGGGGTTACGACCCGGTTACATACCAGTGAGTGGGCTTTTGAGTTATATATATATATATATATATATAATTGTCACATCTCGGCCCGAGCTCCCACCACATCCTGGGCTAGACTCCACCGTAGCACGATATTGTCCGTTTTGGGCCCTGACCACGCCCTCATGGTTTTGTTTTTGGGAACTCACACGAGAACATCCCAATGGGTCGCCCATCATGGGATTGCTCCAGCTCGAACTCACTTAACATCAGAGTTCCAATGGAATCCGAAGCCAGTGAGCTCCTAAAAGGCATCGTGCTATGTAAAGATGGGAATATACATATAAGGCATAGAGGATCCACTCGTTTGGGCGATGTGGGATGTTACAATTGTCACATTCCGACCTGGGCTCCACCACATCCCGGGCTCGACTCTGCCGTAGCACGATACTGTCCATTTTGGGCCCTACCACGCCCTCACGGTTTTGTTTCTGGGAACTAACGAGCAACTTCCCAATGTTTCATCCATCCTAGGATTGCTCTAGCCCAATCTCGTTTAACTTTGGAGTTCCTATGGAATCTGAAGCCAGTGAGCTCGCAAAAGGCCTCGTGCTAGGTAGAGATAGAAATATACATATAAGGCATAAAGGATCCACTCCCCTGGGCGATGTGGGATGTTACAAATATAATGTATTTGTCCTTCATACCCCTGAAAGAGTTCTCTTGGTTCGTTGAAATAAATGGAATCGAAAAAAAAGTCCGATATTGTTGTAGTTCTATTAGTTTAGGAATGTGTTCGTGAAAAAAAAAAATTCTAGGTAAGTCGCATCTCAGTTGTGGCTCAAAGTCATGATGGCTAGCCTGCAACCTTTTTTCCTTAGTATCAAAATTTTTTAGTTGTACGTACATTTTTCTTTGATATATAAATGTTATGTTTTTTCCTTCATTCATTATAGTGACAATTTAATTTAAATAAATTAATTGTTATTTAAATAAATTATGTATCAAGAACAAAAAAAAATTAATAAAGAATTGAACCTTGCATGACGAAAGTAATAACGAAAATTTCTTAATAATTTTTTTTTGTTAAAGTTAATACATTATTTTTTGCATCAAAGCTTAGTGGACAAAATGTTCGTCATGGAAAGTTTATGCCAACTATTGTCCGATGTCCCATGTTCGTCGCGAAAACTTCTTACCCATGAATTTCAAGCGTCCCATGTTTTGTATCGCGACTAGATCATTTTGTTGTGTTAACTTACACGTAACAAAGAAATTTCGTTCCCCTACATTTTGTGCGATGACTTTGTGTTTAGTCACACCATTCATTTTTCACGAGCTTTGTGAGATAAATGTTGCGTGAGGAATTTGCCGTCACTTAAAACTCTAGTGCGACGCTATTAGGGACGAAAAATGTTAAATTTAGTAGTGACAATAAAAAACGAAAAAATGAGAGTAACTAGGCATGACGTGAAATAGAAGCTCATAAGGTGTCTTTCCCTTTAAAAGAGGTGTTGATATGTGATTAACTGTGAGAATAGCATCCCCCAAAAGTTTTTAGTAAGTTTGGCCTGAAAAAGGAGTGCACGTGTAGCAATGAGCAATTATGATGTTTTCCTTCAGCCACACCATTTTGTTGTGGTGTATTGATACAACTAGTTTGATGAATGATGCCCTTGACATAGTTAAAAGATTTGATTTTGAATGTAGGGCCATTATCACTACCCACAATCTCAACCTTGGATGAGAATTGAGTCTCAACCATGTTAATTAATAAATTTAAATAGGAGATCCCTATTATCGGACTTATTGTGCCTAAAATACACTCAAGTGCACCGAGTGAAGTCATCAACAATAGTAAGAAAATAATGTGCTCCAAAAAGAGATGTGTTTGTACCATACTTGATCAATCCCAATACTACCAAGCACCGGTCAACGCCATACCTTCAAGAACCCACTGAGGGGTTCATGCTTAGGCACCCCTACCGAAGCACAAAAGTTTCCTTCCAACTAGGAAGCCAACTACAACACGACACTTGTCAACGTCATAATAGATCTCCTAGAGTCTCACATCAATCTGTAAACGCCAAGATCTTGCAACAAATGAAACAAGAACACGAGTACAAAGAAATATTTTGTATTAATGAATTTGGGGTTACAATCACTTTTACAATTTATTCCTCTAATTCGAGTCGCGATGACTTGATCTTGGATGAATAGTTGCATCAAGGATTTAGCTTGCGGCGAAGGAAGAACTGGCATGTGTAAGGGTGCTTGTTGATTCTTCAAAGGTTTTGGCGAAGAACGAAGAGAGCTTTCTCGATCTTTCAAAATTCTTAGGAATTTGGGAAGTTGGACGCTTGAGAGCTTTAGAGTTTCAAAGCTTCAAGGTGTGTGTAAAGTGAATTGGTTGAAGAGGTGTTCGTGGAGAGGAAGAAAACTGAGTATTTCGAAATGCTTCGTTGGAAAGGCATTCTCGGAGACAAGGAAGAGTTAGGCATTCTTGCAGGTCTACCTTGCCATGGAGGATAGAGGTTAACATATATAGGGATTTTCCAACAGCAAGTAGTCGTGTTATTCCTTTACTCTTGTCAGCAACAGTGGTGTAATTGGAACAATAAAATTCACGCATTTTAACTTTGTCAAAGATTTTTTTGGCAAAGTTGCCCGTGATATCCGAAAAGCTGAGATTGCGTCTCAAAAATGCCGACAAACTTTCTTCAGGAAAATTCAGCTTTTGAAACTCGGAGAGCAGTGACTCTTTGATTTCTGAACAAGTGGCCTTGTTGCCTCCTTTTTATAGAGCCATCAATTGTGTTCAAAAGCACGCTAAAAACGTTGTTGCCTATAGAAATTTCTCCTTTTTTTTTGCACTTCTAAGATTTATCTGACCTCATTTTCCTTCATCATTTTTTAAAATGACTTGCCCGTCTGACCGTCGTTTTGATTTGAATGATGCAGACATGTCTTCTCAAGACAACATATGGCTCTCATCCTTTTTATCTCCTAATGGTCCACTTATAGTAGGGGACTCTATGATGAAGAATGACATAACCGCTACGGTCGTAACTAGGAATCTTCTCACCCCCCAGGATAATAGGCTACTTTCCAAACGGTCCGATGAGTTGGTTGTTCAAAACTCTCTAACTTTCAATGTTCAGTGTGTGTGTAAGATCCCACATTGTCTAGGGGAGTGATCCTTATATGTATATTCCCATCCCTACCTCGCGCGAGGCCTTTTGGGAGCTCACTGGTTTCGGGTTCCATGGGAACTCCGAAGTTAAGTGAGTAGCGCGCAAGAGCACTCCCATGATGGGTGACCCACTGGGAAGTTCTCGTCTGAGTTCCCAGAAACAAAACCGTGAGGGCGTGGTCGAGGCCTAAAGCAGACAATATCGTACTACGATGGTGGAGCAGGCTCCGGATGTGGTGGACCCTGGGTCGAGATGTGATAGTGTGGGCTCTATATCTAATATGGGACAACGCCTACTTACTCGAACTCACCAAGTTGAATCAATGACGGCTAAGGTTGCAAGTCTAAGACAAGAGATCAAAGGGCTCAAGCACGAAAATAGAAAGTTGAACATTCGTGCAAACAATTATTCCACAAGCATGAAAAGAAAGCTTGACTAGCTGCAAGGATCCGAAAGTCAAATTCAAAGTGATTATCAGAGGTTTGTGGCTTTATTCCAAAGGCATCTATTACCTTCGTCATTTGGAGCTTTACCAAGTACTGAGGCTTCACATGAGCAACCTTTGTAAAGGCTCCCTCCTGCTTTTTATTTTTTATTTTTTTATGTATGAATATATCTGTAATTTCTCAGAGATATCAATAAATAAGTTTTATTTCATTTAGTGTAATGTGCTAAATATAATAAAACATATAATTTTTCTTTCTATCGGCAACTGTCACCTTTAAACTTTATAATTTTTTTTATGTTTTTTTTTTTTTCACATGGTGCTGAAGCACCAAGATTCCACCATTTTTTTTATACTAGTTTTTTTTCTTCTTTTTAGAATGGTGCCCATGCACCAAGATTCCACCATTTTTTAAATATTTTTTTCTTCTTCTTTTGAATGGTGCCTGATGCACCAAATATCTTTTATTATTTTTTTCTTTATATGCTGCACCACCTTTCTCATCGTCCTATGCTTTCTTTGGAGTTTGCACTGCCGGAGTTAGGCTCAGGTTTGCGCTGATGCATCCGACACTAATGTCGAAACCCATTTCCGCGACGAACGTCGATAGTTGGCCGGACGGACTTATTGGGCAACGAGGTCACAGCATGGCTTCTGTTGGTGGCAGAGGTAATGAGTGTGGGAGGTTGTTACAGTGCGTCACTTTTTTATTGCGTGGTGCTGTGCAAAATGCTGCAGCGGGGTTTCACTGTGGAGTACCTTTTGGTCACAGTTTCCCTTCGATGGTGACGTTGCCATGCAATGCAAGAAATTGCTTACGTAATCGTTGCGGAGTTGCGTAGTTCGATTGCATAGCATTTTGGTTTTCTTTGCTACTGTAGCGTGATTTGAATGACCATTTTGTAGCTGCCCTTTTTGCCGTGTTACTTCAAGCTTTGTGTCTAATTTCTTTTTTTGTCGTTGTGACTTTGTCAATTGTCATCCTTCAGCGCTCACAAGGTTTGTCTCGTATGTCTTTAGTGAAGTAATAATGCCGCCCCACACTTATGATTATGTTGCCTTGTTCGTTTTGTTGCAGCCTTGGTATGTTTTAAGTGCTTTAAAAGCAATACCATCATTATTCTTGTGAAGGAAGGTGATTTGCAAGATAGGGGAACGACATTGAAACTTTGTGCAGTGTTAACTGGCCGTAAGGCGCTTGTTCTTCCTGCAAAAGAGAACTTCATGCATATCAAGTCGTGGTCTTCTATAGTGCCTAGGGAGGTGATAGATTTTGGTTGACCAAATACAAAGAAGAAGGCATTTACATCGAGGATTCTTGTCTTGAATCCTTCACACCATGTTTGTGACAATCCACCGGTTTCGTTTTAGCTTCTTAGCGATCGCATCTGTAGTGGAGCTATGACTTAGAATAACACCTTATCGACTACTAGAAAAGTTGTCTTTGCTGAATTTTATTAAGAGTGGCTGGGAGATGTCTTGAGCCGATATAAAGATGTGTTTACTAACGTGGATTTTTGCCATGCTGTGTACGCATCTTTATTTAGTTATGATCGTTATCCTTCCATCCTTCGTCTGTTCATTGAGCATTGGTGTTCAGCGACCAACACACTTCACATGGCTCAAGGGGAGATGTCAATTTCACTTTGGGATCTCCATAAGATAGGAGGCTTGCCGATTCATGGAAAGCTTTATGACAAGGTTGTTCCTAGTGTGGAGGAATTTTCTCATCCCAATAGCCGATGATTACCTGCAAGTTGCTACTACTTGTTTTTGGCGTATCACAAGCTTTCCCAGGAGGCTCAGGGTAAATTAGGCATGAAGATGTCTTCATTGATCCGATTTTGGTATCGGGGTTCCATGAAGTACAATAAGCCTTCAAAGAAAAGTGGCCATAACCAGACAACCAAGCCAAATGTAGACTAAGATCTGTCAGGTGTCATAGGTTCAGCTGGGTGCCATGCCCCTATTAAGTTGAAAGTATTTGACGAACTTGGTGTAACGTCAGAGCACGTGGAAGAATCTTAGTTAGCCATTTTCTTAGCTTGTGGTTTTGTAAGTTTTGTTTTCCCCAATTTTATCTGTCCTGGGGTTTTCAAAGTGGCTAGCAAGATCGCTGCAGGTGAATCTTTTAGCCTTGCTATTCCAGTCTTAGCCAATATATATGATGGCTTGAGTGTTGTTTCGAACTTGGCGAGCACCAAAGATCATGTTGTAGTACTTCCTTACCACTATGTGTACAATTGGTTGGGTGAGTACTTTGGCACTCATTTTTCTTCGTTGACTTTAGACAAGTTGGGGCCTCCTTCACCAATTTCAGTCAAACTAGGGCCTTTGATGACAAAGTACTTTTGCTTGCTTTCTGCGAAGAGCCTTGATTATTTGCAAGCGCGAACGTTGTTTAAAAGCTGCGACGGTTTGAGGATGGACCATCGGGCAAGAGTTGGCTCGGCACGGCGAGGTCTCATAGGTGATTCACACCTTCGTTTCTCAAACTTGTCTTATCTCACGAGTCTTTACTCCGAGTATGTTTCTTTATGGCAAGGAGACCGATGTATTGTTTAGCTGTATCGTCCTCACTGTTTCAGCAGGTAGTTTGGTTTTGTCCAACATGTGCCAGGCAAGCTGAAGGGAAATGCACAATCAGAATCCTTGCAAGCCATGTATGTGCATTGGGAGTCTTGCACCCGTGCATGTACCAATGCTTTTATCACCCTGCCAGCCAAGGACGAGTTCAAGAGTAAACCAGTAAACCGTGCCTACGTAAGTTGGTGGTCAAGGGTACATCGTGCAGACTTAAGGATGGCAAGTGACATCAATTCTTCCCATTCACACAATGATATCCCGATAGAAGGTTGTTCTACGGTTCCTACGCAACCGGCACCTTTTAATTGTGCAAGTACAACTTTTTTGGAAGATGGACCTGCAACTTTATCTCCTCAACACATGTGCTTGTCTTCTCAACATTCGGATGCTTCTGAAGAGGCGGGTAATGAATTTGATTCACAAGAAGATGAACTTGTTTTGAGGTAACGTCCATAAGTTTTGAACAAGCAACTGCATAAGGGTGCTCTGGATGACCGCGACGTTAATTTCTATCATAAGAAGAAGAAAGTGTTTAGGCTTCCTCAGTTTGATGGCCATGTGTCCCTTGAGAAGGATGTACGTACTTCCTATTTTTTTGTGATTTCTTCTGCTTTTATTGTTTTAGCTTTTGTTTATAACATCTTTCTTTGTCTTCTTTAAGGTGGGCCCTCTTGTTCTTTTGGCTTGGTGAATATAGGCGTTCATTCCTTTATGGAGATGCTAGTTAGAGGCAACCTAGCTACAGACAAGAAGATTAGGGGTCCACCCTATGCAGAGCTTGTTCCAAATCCGCCAAGTTGCCTAAGTTTGTTGTGTGTAGGTGAAGGTATGCAAATACCTATCATGCATCCAACACCTTTGCCAGCTAGCTCCGAGATTTCTTTTAGAGGGCCGAACCTTAGTGGCATTAAGCAAATTATCCATTGCATCAGCTTTCACGCGGCCATGGATATCAAGAGCCATATTGAGAATAGGATTTCAAAGTGCCCATTAGAGGACCTTACGCTGCTTAAGGAGGACTTATCGAAGCTTGTTTCTACGATTGACAACCTTAACGTTGATTCCTCATTTTGAGAGTTAAGATTGCTGAACTTATGGCCACCTCAAATGAGTATTCTTCCTTGCATGCTATTTCTTAAAAAAAGTTGAGTCCAGGTTCAGTCTTCTCAGCAAGCTGCTTCAAAAGGTTATCAAGCCACAGGGACTTCTTTGGCTTCTGTCTAAGGATGTCTAAAAGGTGTTCTCTCAGAGCAGGAAGCTATTTTTTCTCAACATCAATAGAAGATTTCATGCCTAGAGCAAGAGAAATGCATGGCTATGGAGTTGCCCTTCTTGTCTCCCACTGAAGACTTTGGAAAGCTTGCTTGAAGATTGTCGTCGTAGTTTTAGGGACATAGCTTTCAAGTAATGTCTTCCGTCCTTTGTACTTTAAGCCTTTTTCTTTTTTCTTTTTTTTGTTTTTTTTTTTTTTTTTTGTAAGAAGGGTTTGGAGCCAACTTCTTCCTTTAAAGAAATAAAGTATTCACATTCTTGAATTTTCCCTTTATTCTTCAAAGTGTTTATGTTTTTGTTGATGATGTGACTGTACTTGAAGTTTTGAAGTTTCAAGTTGCCTACGTACCCTCGGTTGAGGAAGGATCAAGTCATGATGTAGTTCAAAGGAATGATGGATTGCTTTTGGTGGCTTTGATAGTTTTGATGGTGATTTTATTGTACCCAGTTTATGCTCTTGTGGGCCAGGAGTGTCGAGTGTCACCTTTTATGCTCGTGTGAAAAAGAAGCAATGTTGTCGTTGCCGTTGCAGTTTAGGCTCATGCAAATGAGGAGTTTTGCTTGTTTGGTTTAGGGGTAATAACATTTTAAGAACCTGTCATTGATGAGGTCGATCTTTAAGCCGCTTTCTGCCATGATTAAGTAAGTGCCATTGGTGTAGACTTCTTGTATTACATAAGGTTCATCTCACTTTGATGTGAACTTGTTTTTGTTTTGTGAGTTGCGGTGATGAGCCTTTGTAATGCTAAGACAAGATCTCCAGTTTGGAAAGACCTTGGGCGGAC
This sequence comes from Pyrus communis, assembly GCF_041283825.1. Lineage (NCBI taxonomy): Eukaryota > Viridiplantae > Streptophyta > Magnoliopsida > Rosales > Rosaceae > Pyrus > Pyrus communis. The sequence continues at coordinate 17,923,931 of NC_142576.1, read as the reverse complement.
CATCTTGTTGAATGTCTTGGGTAGCCGTGCCTGGTAGCATTCCAAGTGTTGTTGAGCTTCGAGCCTTCTTTCGTCAAGTGCTTTCAACTCTTGAAGTAGTAGCTTTGCATTTTCCTTTTTAGTCAAGCCTTCTTGTATAGCTATCCTTAGTGAGGGTATTTAACTTTCGAGCGGTAGAACACCTTCCACACCATATACGAAGGAATAAGGCGTAGTTTGGGTAGGAGTCATATATGTCATCCTATATGCCTAAAGTACTTCGCTTATTCTTTCGTGCTACTCTCTCTTTGTTCGGCTAATTACTTTCTTCAAGAGGTTGCACATCATTTTGTTGAATGCTTCTGCAAGATCGTTGGCCAAAACATGATACATGGAAGACTTGTGCTGATTGAATTTATATTTCTCACAGAGTTTGTCCATGAGTCGATTGGAGAACTGTTTTCCATTGTCGGTGATGATGTAATAAGGCACACCGTATCTATGGATGATGCACTCTTTGATGAAACAGACGACAGTTTCCTTCTTGCCTTCCCTTAATGGTATAACTTCAGCCCACTTGGAAAAGTAATCTGTTATGGCTAAGATGTAGGTTTCTCCTGCAGATGACTTCGGTGTGATTGGTCCTACAACGTCTAATCCCCATACATCAAACAACCATGAAGCAATTGTAGGGTGTAATGGTTCAGGTAGTTGATGTATGAAGTTAGCTTGGAATTGGAAGGTTGGCACATTTTGGCGTACTCCAGGCAATCTTTCACAATGCTTGGCTAGTTGTAACCCATTCTTTTGAGCTGGAAATGTAGCTTTGGTCCAGACTGATGCGCCTTGCATACGCTTAAGTATGCTTCTTCCATGGCTTGATTAGCTTCTTCCTCTGCAAGGCAGCTTAGAAGCACTTCTTCAAAAGAGCGTCGGTAAAGTGTTCTTTGTAGTAAAGGAAGCGAGGTGCTCGTCGACGTATTTCAGAGCGGTGTCTAGGATCATTTGGAAGTTTTCCATGTTCCAAGTAGTCGATTAACAGCTGTCTCCACTTTTCAATGTCGACTGGAAGTACAGAGATGATATTTATATCATCCATTAGCATTTCAGTGACGACCAGGATCACCTATCTTTGGAAAAATGGCATGTCTGCAGCTTCGTCCTCTTCAAGTGCCATTCTCGAAGCTAGGTTAACAAGAGCGTTCGCCATTTAATTTTCTTTTCTTGGCACATATTCTAGTGTCATGGCCTCGAACTTTTGTAGTAGTTGAGTTGCTAACCAGAAGTATGGGACGAGATCATATTTCCTCACTTCATATTCAATCGAGAGTTGATTGATTATGACTTTGGAGTTGCCATATACTTATAGGGTTATGATTTCCATGTTAATCACCATTTGGAGTTCGATGATCAGTGCTTGGTACAAAGCGACGTTGTTAGAGCATAGCTTGCTTAATTGGAATCAATAGAATGGTAATTTTCCCCGTTCCGTCTGTTCTTGCGGATCAATCAAAGAACATCATCCATGTCGGGATGATGTCGATGTAGAACACCTCCTCGTCAAGGAAGTCGTCTGAGATTTTCCAATCAGCTGGGATTGGATGATCGGCAAGGAAGTTTGCTAGAACTTGTCCCTTAACGGCTTTAGGCGGGACATAGATGATCTCATATTGATTAAGAAGCAACGCCCATTTAGCTAGTTACCCTATCAAAACTGGTTTGGACATGATGTATTTGACCAGGTCAGCTTTAGTAACCAAGTGGATGGTGTAAGCATGCATGTAGTGTCTTGGCTTTTGGACGGCAAAGACTAAGGCAAGGCACATCTTCTCAATTGGTGAGTAGCTGAGCTTGGAGCCAGTGAGAGTTTTACTTAGGTAGTAGAGTGCTCTTTCCTTTTGGTCTTCATTTTCTTGCGCTAAGAATGCTCCAATTGAACTCTCTTGTTCGACAATGTATATGATGAACGGCTTCCCAAGCACGAGTGCTCCTAAGATAGGTGGGCTTGCCAGGTATCGTTTTATACTCTTGAAGGCATTGTGGCAGGCATCCTTCTTCATGAGTCAACTGAAGGGTTGACAGTGTCTAGTAAGGTTGAAGATAAAGCATTTGATGAAGGCTAGCCGTCCTTGTAAACTTTTTCGCTCGTGTAGGTTTCTCGGCTCAGGCATGCTTTGAATGGCCATGATTTTTTATTAATCTACTTCAATGCCACAGTGCTTGACAATGAAGCCAAGGAACTTCCCAGAAGTGACGCCAAATGCACACTTCAACAAGTTCATCCTGAGGTTGTAGGGCCTTAGTTTGTTGAACACCATTCGTAAATCCTTCAAGTGATCGGATCTCTTCTTGGTCTTGGCAACTACGTCATCTATATAACATTCTACGTTTTTATGTAGCATGTCATTGAAGATTTTTTACATTGTGCATTGATACGTAGCTCTAGCATTCTTCAGACCAAGAGGCATTACCTTGTAGCAATAGATACCTTTTAGAGTACAGAAGGCTGTTAGTTCCTCGTCTCTAAGAGCCATGCGATTTTGGTTATATCCAAAAGAGTTGTCCATGAATAACAGTGCTTCGTGGTCAGTGGTCGCATCCACTATCATTTCGATAATTGGCAAAGAAAAGTCATCCTTCGGGCAAGCATCGCTAAGGTCCTGGAAGTCTATGCAAACACGTATTTGTCCAGATTTTTTAAGGATAATGACGATGTTGGAGATCCACTTAGGGTATTGCACCTCTCGAATGAAGCAAGCTTTGATTAGCTTGTCGGTTGCGTTCCAAGCTTGACTGCAAGACGATGCACGGCGATAATAGGGTCAAGGTCAGGCATTTCCTTGTAGGTTCAAGCAAAGATATCTTTGTACTTTAATAGTAGTTGGTAGTATTCCTCTATCTCATCCGCACTTAGCAGTGCACTTACGAAGATAGGCTTCGGCTCATCTTTTGTGCCTAAGTTGAGCTCCTTAAGATCATCACCCATAGCTTGCCCCCCAATCCTCGAGCTATGGTGGCACCTCTTTACCTTCAGTGGTCCTTTTGTGTCAACCTCCAAGGTTGCTTGGTGCTTCATCCTTGAAAGAATTGAGCTTCAAACGTCGTCTTTTTCTGCTAGACCGTTGAGCTTTTCTTCCTTTGGCATTGCCTTACTTTTTTTATAAGGCTTCTTAGTTTCTCCAAGTCTTTCCAAAACTGTATGTGCAAAGGAAAGCTAGCCGTATTGCTTTGTTTCTTATGTTTTGACAACCTTTCGAAAACAGAGCTTCGAAGTGTTGGCGTGTTAAGCCTCTTGAAGGCGGAGGTTCGGTCTTGACCACCAATGCAATTAAGTACATAAATTATGGGTTTTGAACGATTCAGCCTATTGAACTCTAACATTTGAGGGGCAAGTTTAGGATCCTCTTGATCTTGTTCAGTGCTCACGTTGATGTGTTAGGCGCTAGCATTTTTCGGTTTGCTTGAAATCTTCACGGGTGTATTTGGTGTGAAACCAAGTCTCGCTTTATTGTTGTCAACTCCGTAACCATGCTCCTTTAACTTTTTTTGAGTCTCGATAAGGTCACGTTCTTTGTCGTTGACCATGTTTGCATTCTTCTTTCCAAGATTTAAAGAGAAGGCAAAATCGTACCCAGCCTTTGACATGAATTTGCAGATTTTTGGGTTGAAACCTTCTTCGATCCTTTTAGTTGGAAGAGAGCTTGGTTCTGCCCCTTTTGGTAGGGGTTTTACGAAGCCTTGTGGTGGTTTTGAAACCTTAGCATTGCCTAGCTGTGTCAAAGGTAAAACTGCATCTGTCTTGAGCAGCTTTACATCATCCTTATGCAGCTATGTGTCAACTTTACTTGTTCTAATTTTGAATGGGGATTGACCATTCTTTCTTCTCGACATTGGGATATATTGGAATACGAGTGTGTTCAGTCTTTTTGAGGACGTCCCACTCCCTTTGGTCGTTGTAGGTTTAGCAGGCTCATCATCGTTTTTGCTTGAAGATGGCACGGTTTCCCTTTCTTGCTTCTTGGGCATGGCTTGCCACTCTTGCTTTTTAAGTGTGGCTTTGCCTATGGATTTGATCTCTTTGGGAAAAGCTTCAGGCACCATGTATTCATCTATGTAGAACTTGGCGTCTGTGAAGTGTGATTCGACTTCTATGAATGGCTTAGTGTCCCTTTGTATCGCCTTGTATCATTCTTGGTAGAATTTTAAGCATTAATGAAAGGTGGATGGCATCACTCCATTCTCGTGGATCTAAGGCCTTCCTAAGAGCAAATTGTAAGAAGTTCTTGCATCAATCACATGGAATAACATGCTTGATTTGAGTTCACTAATAGTCATCTCCACTCGGATCATGCCTATCGCTCTTTTTCTTCCTTGGTTAAAACCTTAGATTAGGAGGCAGCATCGGGATAGTTCATCCACCTTGATGGTGATTATGGTCATTGTTAACTTTGGCATGATGTTTATGGTTGATCCATCATCCACAAACATGTGATTGACTTTGTGCTCTCTTACGTACCCAAAGACGAAAAGATGACAGTTGGGAGGCTTTGATCCCAACAGCAAGTCTTCGTCAGTGAAGTTAATTGCATCATGGGTGGCACAACACGTCGCATACTCATGTGGCCGAAGTTTTAAGCCTTCGTCCTTACTTTCTTGCACCTTGTGGTTATTTGGACTCACTGAGATCGCTACTAGTGCTTTTCATATCTCATTGGGTAATAGTATGTTTCCTCGATGCTAAAGTTTATTGGCAGGCTTTCTTTGGGCATGAGGGTCTTCTCTTCCTCGGTGGCGATAACTTTGCCTTTTGAAGGCTCTTTTATCTCTACTTCAACCATGTGACAGACAACGGTAGTGCACTGTTGGAAGAAATCATTCGGGAAGTACTCATGCAAGGAGACGGGAATGCGTGGCTCTTGCTCCATAGGTTCCCCAACGTACGTTGGTTTAGCAGCTTTTACGTTTCTTTTAAGCTTTCTACTATTACAACAACGGTGCTGTCTCTCTTGTTCCATATTTGGCCTTGTGGCTTGTGGTCTTGGCTTCCTTGTCTTTTTGTAGGTCACCAATGTCCATCCTTCTTCATCGTCCGTAAGTGCATTTTGGTCACTTTCCCCCAGCGATGGTTGTGCAGAAGGTGCCATATGTCTTGAGCATTAACGGAAGTGGTCATGCGTTATTTGAAGAAGCACGGGAGCGAATGATCTAAACATGATCGTGGTAGTGTGCGTTGCGGCCGTGTCTTCTAGGTCGAGTTCGATTCGCCCTTGTTATGCTAGCTTCATAATGAGCTCCTTAAGGATGAAGCACTTGCCAATGTGATGACTTATGATATGATGGTACTTGCAATATCTGAGATCGTTAACGCGATTCATCTCTTCGGGGCACTTGCATTTCGGTAACTCGATCACTTTTTTTTCCAACAAGTCATCTAACATTGCAGCCACATCTGTACCTCTTTTGCTCCAATTCCCTCAAAGTGTTTTTGTACTTGTCTTGGGTGCGAGAAGACTCACCTCTCTTCATCTCCTTCTCTCTGTTCTTAGAAGAGATCTTGACGAGCGCGAAGGAGGTCTTAATGAGGGTAATGTTAATGTAAAAGCCTCCTTAGTAGGCTTCTTCCTAGTCATGTCTATCTTCGGAGCAAACACCTTGTCCTTTTTAAAGTCAGTGATTCATTTATTTTTCCCATGATTGATGATACTCAGCTCCATGTTATGGGAACGAATTGCCAACTTCTCAAATGTTCTCGGCTTTATGCCTTGGAAGATGTAATATAGCCCCTAGTGCATGCCTTAAACATACATCTCAATGGCAGAGGTTTCAAAAAGCCGGTATTTGCAATCCAGAATTAATGAATGCCATCTATTGATGTAGTCGACGACATGTTCATCATTCCATTGCTTCCTACTTGTCAGCTCTAGCATGCTTACAGTGCAGTAGGTATTGTAGAGGCGGTTGAGGAATTCCTTTTCAAGCTGATCCCAATTGTTGATAGACTCGGGCTTGAGGTCGGTGTACCAGTCAAAGGTGTTACCTTTTAGCGAGTGCATGAACAGCTTGACGAGGTAGTCTCCCTCTATCCCAACATTGTTGCAAGTTTCAATGAAATGGGCAATATGTTGATTAGGATTGCCCTTTCCATCGAATTGTATGAATTTGGGTGGCTGATAACTCCTCAGTATCCTCAAGGCGTCAATCTTCTTGGAGCAGGGTTTTGAGTACAATACGGAGTCATGTGAGCTTCCTTCATATTACACCTTGATCGTGCTTGTGATCATCTCTTGCAGCTATTAGATAGAGAAAGATCCCACGAATGTTGTAGCTCGGTCCATCTGTAGCTTCTCTTCAACTTTGTCCATTAGAAGCTCCTCATTTTTTGTCATTTTCCTCCTTCGATGGATCAACCTTCGGGTCAACTTTCTCGTTATCCTATGCCTCCAGACTCTGCAAGTCTTTTTCCTCTACGATCCTTGTTAGCCTTGTGATTGCTTCGCTCATTTTTGCCAGCTGCTATTCGATGGAAGTCACACCAGAAGTCATGACTTGCATGGCTATAAGATACAAGATGCTGCTTGAGTCGTCATCTGAAGTCAACAACTTGAAGTACCATATCGGGCTTTCTTCCCTTGGTACTCTTAACGAGGCCGAGTGATCATGGGCTCGTGCCTCGTGTGATCTTGTTCTTTCGACAGAGTTGATATAGGGGTGGAAGGCACAGCAAAGAGAGCTCTTGCCTTGCTTCTGGTTGTGACGCCTAAAGTGCCACCACTTGCTACGACGGTGTTCTTGTTCTTCACGTTAGTTGCGAAGACAGCTTGATCCTTTCTTGATGCCATATGTGCTTCTTGTGTATTTGGAGACAGAGATGAGATGTAGAGATGGTCCCATGGGGCATGCCAAATTTGTAAACACCAAAATCCTGCAACAAATGAAACAAGAACACATGTACAAAGAAATATTTTGTATTAATGAATTTGGGGTTACAATCTCTTTTACAATTTAATCCTCTAATTCGATCTCCGTAAGGTGTAGATGTGTAAGGTTGTTGATCCAAGGGTCACAATGACTTGATCTTGGATAAACGGTTGCCTCAAGGATTTGGCTTGCGAAGAAGGAAGAACTGGCACGTGTAAGGGTGCTTGTTGATTCTTCAAAGATTTTGGCGAAGAATGAAAAGAGATTTCTCGATCTTTCTGAATTCTTGGGAATTTGGGAAGTTGGATGCTTGAGAGCTTTAGAGTTTCAAAACTTCAAGGTGTGTGTGAAGTGAATTGGTGAATCAAAATGAATGCCTTGGCCTTCTATTTATAGACTTTCCAAGTCTTGATTTTGAATATTAAATTAGAACCAAATAATTCCTTTCTGCCAAGTGTTGACACATGTCCTTCTTGATGACTCATCCAATTTTGTTGAGTCACACGCCATGTGTACAATTTGTGAGACACGTGGCACATGCCATGTATGCCTAGGCACATTGAAACTTTAAAGCGATGGTCAACATTTATTTCACCGAAATTTCAATATCTACACAATCATGTCCCAAAGCCGAAGACTCTCCTCAACTATAAAAGAAGATCATTCTCCTACAATTAATCCCTAATTTCAGTATTGTACTTAAACTCGTCATTAGAACCCACTAATGATGATTATACTTTAACCTATGTATTGTGTACCTTCACCATTAATGAGAACTCCTCTACCCGTGGACATAGCCAAACTTAGGGTGAATCGCGTACATCTTGTGTTTGCTTCTCTATCTCTATCTCTTTACATATTATCATCATTAGGTGACTGGAGCAACCAGCGAAGGTCACAAACTCGACACTTTACATTGGTCCAAAGTCTCACCAATTTTGTGCATCAACAAGATGCAACATGATAACCACCCCAAATATCAACATGTAACAATTCGAAAGGTAATTTACTACTTAAAGGAAATTGCAATAGGGTATATTTTGCCAAAGGACAAACCAGACACTTGTTTGCATCACAAGGTTTATTGTTGTTTGGAATAGAGAATACGGGTGACACTTTTAGAGAAGTGGTTTGTGGTCTGTTTATTGTTGTTTGGGATAGAGAATACGGGTGACGCTTTTAGAGTAGTGGTTTGTGATCTGTTTACGACGTCAAGGGTAAAACTGTCATATCGAGCAACAATCCACGTGTCCTCCTATTGGATGTGATTAAGTTGTGTCAATCCTTGGTAAGCCCGGTGGTTCAAGTTGAGCCTAGCCAACAACCAACATCAGCTTCTAGGGATAGTAGGAGCTCCAGTAGCTCCAACCATTCTAGTGAACCGGTCGAGACCAGCAGCTATGAATACCCTGTGCCGGTTGTGCGAAGGTTAGGAGAAACTTACCCGATATACATTAGTTCTTTTCTATACCTTTACAAACGATAATGACTTAAGCTTCCTCCATATAAATGGTATCAAGTATATTGTCAAAAATGGACAAAAAAATATACAATCAAGCTTTTGCGTTCAAACTACAACTAATAAAATACATGAGGTTAAACTGCGACAATTGAAACTACAAAGATCAAAGTGAAACTTTTCCGATTACATATGGACTAAAATAATATTTTGGACAAATTGAAAGCAAAAAGCAAAAGAATCCAGCAATGCTAAGGTTTAAAGAAAGTGAAGCGAATGATTGCGTATTCGAAATATTTGAAAAATTTCTAACTATGCAGGCATTGAAGTTTTTATAGATTAAATATGTAAATTCCGCGTGAATGATTAAATGGAGATTACCAGAAGTAAGAGAACCAAATAGCAAGTCCAATGCCTACAGAGTAGAGATTGGAAAATAGAAAATCTAACACATTAAATTTGATTAAGGATTTGCCTATTCACGGGGCTTCAGCAAAGAAACAACGAAATATACAAGAAAAAAAAATTGAAGGGGGAAAAATCAATTTATCCAAAATATTTAATTATTACTCAGCTAGCATGGGTACATAGCACGTCCTGGGTACATCACCCATCAATATTCCAAAACCTATAGTTGTGGCGCCTGGCACAAACCCAATCTCCAAATCTAAACACTGAGGATTCATAATCACATGTTGCGCCGACCACCACCAACCACTCCTATACGTTGCCCAGACCGCCATCTGAACACTAAATCTCACACACCCCAGTTCTCTATCTTTCGTCATCTTATTCAACATCCCTTGCTTAAGCGCTGGTTGATCCCCTTCCCAATTCGCCATTCTAAGCCTGAGATGCAGTTCTGTTTTTGTCTTCATGGGCAGACCGAATGGCTCCATTGTTTCGATGGCAAGCGGTCTGTCCTCATACAGAACAAAACCTTCAAGCCGGTTGAACCAAACAGAGGAAACAAGATTAGGGTTAGCAATTTTCAAATTGACGTCCCATTCGGCTGTTAGGTTTCTGTCGGAGACGTTGAATTTGTGCACGGATAAGGCGGTAAGTTGGACAACGGGGGCTTGGGGGCCTAGAGTGAGCTCCTTGCGTATTAACGGTAGAAATACGATGATGGCAAGAGTGACCAAGGAGAGAAAAATGAGGAAGGTGAATTTGGCAATGGTTGGTGTAGTGGAGACATTGGTAGACCTTGTCGAAATATGGGATTTTGAATTAGGGTTGTGTGAAACGGGAAGTAAGGGAACCTTGGCTGAGCGCTCTCCTTTAGCATGCTTTGGTACCTGAATCTCCATCAAGGATGACGAAGCCATTTTTGACACAGCCTTTAATTTATTTAAAGCTGATCAAAATGTACGATATTGAGGATGATGGGGATGGGGATGATTAATGAAAGCATGCATGCAAGAGAGAGACCTTCGGACGATCAGCCGGCGTAGGGTTTCACCGGCAAGCGAACCACTACGACGGCTGATGTATTCCTTACAAATGTCGCTAGCAAGTCGGAGGTTGTGCCCAGCTTACGGTTGGGTCACGGATCTCCAATCCTGCCTAGCTCATGCACGCAAGCGTACGTTGAGGAGTACATGGTCATGGGCTTGCCTAGACTTTGTGCACAAAACAGTCTGGAAGAGTTGGATAAGGATCACACATTTGTCTGGTGGGGATTTTTTTCAGCTCCTTTCCGTGTCCTGTCGTTTTTTCTGGATATAGGGTCTTGTGTGACTACTTTCTTGTCGTTGACCTTTCGGGTTTCCTAGTGGTAGCTAATTTTGTGTCACGTGGTTTATGTTTTCTTTACTTTAATTATTTAATTTTTTACGTCAAGCGATATTAAGAACTTAAGCTACACTATGAGAAGATGAGATGGTCCTATCTATCAAGGCAATCCATCATTTGTTGGTTGGTGTTGGTATGGAGTTAAATTCGTATTAGTCAAAGGAAGAAGAAATTTTATCAGGGTAGTTTTATTAGCACTCCACATTTTGTTTAACACACCTCATTTAAAATTTTAACATTAAATAACTTATATGACAATATGAAATAAATATTTAAACCATAAATGTCTTTTACATACAAGGGTAAATATTAGTTTACTACCCTCAAGTTTCGTGGGTTTCAACATTTTGTACATAAAATTTTTTTCATCCCAGAGTCATACCTAAAATGTTAATTTTGGAACAGTCTCATACATCCGTTAGTCTGGCTGTTAAGTCTTCTGTGGACAATGATTGGGTGTCACATGTCATTAAGGGTTCCACGTGGATATTAAAAATTACAAAATTACAAAAAAAAAAAGGTTGTTCTTCCTTAACCCCGACCGTCCCTCCTTTCTCCCTCCCTTCTCGGCCTCCACCAATATGTGCAAATCCAACCCTCTTCCTCCCTCAACCCCCGACCCACTTAATTAAAAAAAAAAAAACCAAGTTTCTGGGCACCCTACCTCAACCCCCGACCCTCTCCCTCCCTTATCTTCACCGCACACCCTCACTGCCAGTCTAACTTGGGCTAACTCGACCAGCTCGCTCCTTGATCATACCCAGGGGAGTGAACCCATCACGATCTAACACCAAACCTAAATCTGGGTTGACCCGTACCAGATTTTCACCATTTCCACCGACCCTTTTGCTGCCACTAGGTGAAGAGGCGAAAAGCCACGAGAGCCTAGCTCCGCAGCGAGTTCGGGGTTCCAACTCAGTAACTCTTTGGCAAAGTAAAGTGGCCCAAAAGTTGTGAAGTGGAGATGGTGTGCAGAGAGGGTGTGCAAAGGAGGAGAGAGAGAAGGGTTAGAGAGAGAAAGTGGAGATGGTGTGCGGAAGGGAGAGGGTGTGCAGAGGAAATGAGAGATGAGGGTTAGAGAGAGAAAGTGGAGATGGTGTGCGGAGAGAGTGTGCAAAGGATGAGAGAGAAGAGGGTTAGAGAAGAGAAGGAGAAAAATAAGATGTTCGAATGAGAAGAACAGGTTTTTTTTTTTTTTTTTTTTTTTTTGTAATTTTGTAATTTGTTTTTAATATCCATGTGGGACCATTATTGACACGTGGCGCCCAGTCATTGTCCACGTAGGCACCATGTCATCAGTTAACGAAAGACTTAATAGCCAAACTAACGAATGTATGAGATTGTTACAAAATTAACACTTTAGGTATGACTCTGGGATGAAATAAACTTCATGTACCAAATGTTGAAAACCACGAAACTTGAGGGTAGTAAACTGACATTTACCCTAAATACAGTGTTAAAGTTTTAATGAATAAGAAATGTGTAAAGAATACACCAGGAGATATCATCTTGAATGTGTCTTGTTAACTTATCCATTACTAATATAAAAAGGTAAGGACTTAAACCTGAGCTTTGGTGTAATCCTATGGTTATGGGAAAGCTTTTAGTTTGTCTTTCAAGAGATCTTACTGCAATCCTTACTTCATCATACATATCCTTTATTGGTTGAATATATGCTACTCATACTCCCTTTTTCTTTAGAATCCTTCAAAGAATTTATCTTGGCCCTATTGTGGAGCCAAAAATAATCCTAAAAATTCTGGAGCTGCCATATGGACTTTTTCCTGAAGAAGACAAGAATGCTCTCATTAAATTGGCAAGGCCCACATTTGATCCACACGCAGTTCAACATTTTTGAAGAATGAGCAGTTGACTATGACAAACCTCAAGCTGCCCTGCTTATGGTAAGGAGAAAAGGTTAAAGGCATTAAAGATAGGATTAATTACTAAATCCTATCTTTAATACATTCTAGATGGAAGATCAACTCAAAAAAGTAAGAAATCTTCATCATATCCAATCGAGGATACTTCTAAGAATATCCTAAGATATTATCTCATAATTAATATTTTGGAATTATTCTTTCCTCATCCATCCCATAAATGACACAACTTGTACAATGAGAAACTGCCACGTGTAGGGCAAAACTCTGCACCTACAGCCTACCATATGTTTATGAATACTTCACCTACACCTGTTTTTGGTAAGCTTTTGCTACAATATTAAGCCCAAAACTTTCTCTTTTTTCAAAGACAGTGACTTAGGTAGGGAGATCCATTGGCAAAACCCTGTCAGCGTGTGAGGCTTTGGCCTGGATCAAAGATGTTTACTTGTTTTGTAGCTACAATTTCATCAAGACTGAAAACAAAGAAATTTTTCTGCCTCAAATTGTTGTTTTCAGTGAAAGCTAATTTAATACCTCGAAAAGGGTTTCCACATTTACTTTTTAGATTTTTTTTTGTTAAGTTGAATTTCCTGTACACTCCTTGTCATTAATTTTTCTTAAGAAAAGCTTTTTGATCAATTTCTAGGAAATGATACAATGATATGAAATTCTGAAATCACGATGAACAAAATACCCTATGTCAAAGGATATGGATTGGGAGATGAAGAAAAAGATATGGCCCCACGCCAATGCTCCTGTAGACTTAACGTTGCGGTCGGAGATGCCATGCCACTGCGGAGCACCACCATGACCATAGCCCAAGGCACTGCCCAGTAGCCCTTGCAGCATGTAGCCCCAGTAAACCACAAGCAAGAGGCCTAAGAGCAGGAAACCCACATTGTAATTAAGGCCTAAGCCCAAACCAATCCAGTAGAAGCTACAGGCCATGCAACCAAGCGGCCCAGGCCCAAGCAGCACATCATGCTCTTCTCGCGTAAAAACAGTGGACTGTCAGGCAGGCCGAGCCGACTTGGCTTCTACTCTAGACCAGTTGAGCCGAACTGACTCCCAGTCTTCAGATCGACTTTGGCTTAAACAATATCGGCCGGACCGATGACTGAACCTAGTTTGCTCATCCAAAACCGAATTTTGCACCTACTGCTTATTACACTTCCGCCATTCTTGGAGATGCCTACCAACTGAGCTTTTCCACCCCTAATGGTGATCAGCCTTTCTTCACAGATTGCAGATTTAACAAATGCCCTTGTCCAGTGCAACAGACCACCTTGGTAAATCAGCTCCTGAAGCACATCGAGAAGCAGCGTGCCCCAAACGAGGTATCCCAAAGCAGGACAAAGGTGAATGGTGGTGATTATTTCCAACGATGTCTTGGGCATAAAGTAAAAGTACCTGTGAATCCTCATTCCCGCTAGCAATACCTACTTGCTCAAATCCACCGAAACAAGTTCTAATGATGAATCTTGTGCCCTTTGTACTTGGCAACAACCTTAGGACATTATTTATGCTCCAAGGATGAATTTCTTGGTTTATGAGATTGAGTAGCAAGAACGTATTGTCATTTGAAAACGAAAATGTTGTCAAGTAATATAATCGTAGTTTCACTGCATAAGTTTATTATCCCTTCCCACAATCAAGTTATAACCATGTCTAATATATTGAGTGTTTGCTGCCATCGTCTCCAAATCCCGCAGGCAGATACTCTTGTCAGTTATGCCGAGAATATCCCTCTATCATCAGGAAATAATCAGCAAGAAAGAAGGCCAACACCAATTTTTTCATTGCATGTAAATATCATTGGAATAGATAAGTAGAGATCGGCTATAAGTAAAATATCAAAAGATGCGAGTGTTAATCATAAAATCAAGAGATTTCTTCACGACATAAACACATTATGACCTGTGATGTCTGAGAACTAATTTGATCTCTTCCACACTGATGTTCCAAATACAAAGACAGATCACTAATATCAAAAATTATCTGTGAAATGGAACGCATGCATCTCGTTGCACGTCAACGACCTGTTCAACTAGATGTTCTAACCTTTTTTTCAGATATGAAGAATGCTTTAGGAAGCAACTTCTGCAGTTTCTCAAATATCTTTGATCGTGTGTTTGCACCACCAATAGAATTGAAGGCACAATTTGGATAGACTGCAAAAAAGAAATGATGCAAGATGAATGCTCATTTACATATCTCAAATTGATGCCAAGAGGCATAATTTTATCATAATCAAGTAACTTTGATGAATTGTTTCTTCATTTCGTAGGAAGGGTAGAGGCATGGTCATCGGGTATCCCAAAGAGAGTGCAACAAATTGTAGTGGTGGTGTTGTACATAAACAATGCGTAAAGAGAAAGGCAAATAATAGGGAGACTGAAACTTGTTAATGTGTAAATTGATGAATTGATTAATGAGGATTACAACTTTGATTATGTTGTGTCTTAGCTCATAGGCTAAGATTGAGTGATCAAATTGTAATGTGTTAGTTAAGTCTCATAGGGCTTGATAATGGACAAGTATCTTAATCTAAGTAGAGTATGAAATGGATGGCTGAGATTGAATTGAGGATCTGTTATGTCTCTCTTCCAATGGTTATTTTGTTGATGTGTGAGCTTACATTCTCAGTAAGCACATTTCCCTGAATATATGGAAAAATTTGCAGAGTAACATTCTCTGAATTTTTCTTATTGAAATTCTTAGCTTCTCTTCTTCTTCTTCTTGCTTGAGAGTTTTACATTTCATTCCTAATCGCTAACATGGCCTCAGAGCTGGGTTAGAACTAAAAATCTATGGGCGTCGTGTCTGCGACGGTTGAGCTCAGATTCATAGCAACAAGCTTATTGTAATGATTCGAGTTCATATCAGTGATCAAGTCTAACATCGCTGGATCTGGAGGAGGAGAACTCAGAGCGCCAGTCTTCAATGGCAAGAATTTTGATTTCTGGCAAATCAAAATGAAAACCATTTTTCGTTCACACAAACTATGGAATCTGGTTGAGAACGGCTACGAAACTCCGATGAAGAATGAGGAGGAGCTCACAGAGGCAGAGAAGAAATTGATGTGTAAGAATGTAGTCAAGGATGCTAGAGCAATTGGAATCATCCAATGTGCTATTTCATATCAAATTTTCCCAAGAATCACAACTCAGGAAAGTGCAAAGGCTGCGTGGAATATTTTGAAACAAGAATTTGTTGGTGATAAGCAAGTAAGATCTGTCAAACTCCAAGGTCTTAGGTGAGATTTTGAATATACTCGCATAAATGATAATGATTTTCTCTCTATGTATATAGCTAAACTATTTGATCTGATTAATCAAATGAAAAGCTATAGTGAAGATCTGAGTAATCAAAGAATTGTTCAGAAGTTGTTAATTAGCCTACCTAAGTCCTATGATAGTATTACAGTTGTGATAGAGTATACTAAGGATTTAGACACCATAGATGCATAGGATGTTGTTGATATCTTAAAGGGTTATGAATAAAGGTTTGATAGACATGGGGAGAGTAGTATGGAGAAAGCATTTGCTAGTTTGAATATTGCACTGAAACCAAATAGGTTTAATGGTCAACCAAACAATAGCAAATACTAGAAGAATTTTAAGTCAAGAGGGAAACAATGGGGTAACAAGGCTGATTGGGGTAATAAGGCTAGTTTCCCTATAAAGCATGATGCCAGTAACACTAGGGATAAGTGTAAATTCTTTGATAGATTACACTATAAAGAATGTTGGGTTAAGAACAAAGTCAAGCTTCACAAGTGTGGAAAATTGGTCATATTGCAAGATATTATAAGACAAACAAGGTTGTGCAACAAGTGAATTTTGCTAATCAGGTAGAGGAAACTGGAAACATATTTTATGCTAACCATTCTGGGGGAGTGAAGAAGTTAAGTGATGAATGGTACATAGATAGTGGATGTAGTAATTATATGACATCCAGGGAAGATTTGCTTGTTGACATTGATAGAAATGTGAAAGCCAAGGTCTAAGTAGGCACTGGAGTCTTGGTTGAGGTGGCTAGAAAGGGGACACTGATCATTGAAACAATGAAGGGCAGAAGATACATAAGAGAAGTAATCCTTGTACCTGGTCCTGCGGAGAACCTGCTCAATGTAGGACAGATGATAGAGCATGGTTATTTTCTTCTGTTTGGAGATTATAGAGTAGATGTGTTTGATGACAGGTCTCTAAGAAATCCGGTGGATAGTGTGAAATAGAAGGGAAATATATGCTTTCCTTTGATTTTTAGTACCAACAAAAAACTTGCATTGAGAACAAATGTGAAAGAAGATGCAAAGATGTGGCACAAAAGGTTTGGGTACCTAAATTTTAGGAGCCTCAAGCTATTACAGAGTCAAGAAATGGTATTGAGGCTGCCTGAAATCCAAGATAGTGATGATGTATGTCAAGGTTGTGTACTTGGGAAGCATCACAGGGAGTCATTTCCTAAGGAAACCACATGGAGAGCACAAAAACCATTGGAACTGATACATTCTGATGTTTGTGGACCTATGAAAGTTCCAACCACAAGTGGGAACAAATACTTCCTCCCATTCATTAATGACTATTCAAGGATGTGTTATATCTACTTTATGAGAAATAAATTAAAAGTGTTTGGGATATGATAGGAGCATATTTATGTGACTTAGGTTATTTCCTTGCATTTATGTTGTTAGTTCTTAGTTATTTTAGTGATTTAAGCTATTTTCGTGTGTTTGTAGGTCCAATTGGATAAAGTGGCAAGAAAGTGCAATTTGGAGCATTTTGGAGCAATTTTGGGCTTGGAATGGTTAGCACATGCTTAGAGGAAGGTGGATGGGCGAAATTGAAGACCAAATGAGGCTAGGAATTTGCTAAAGAGATGGAAGAAATTAATTCAAGACTTGGAAGAAAAGGAATCAGTTACAAAGAAGGAAACATGAGTCAAACCTCCTTATTTTGACTTGGTCAATCCTAATTTTTTCCTACTTATGTTCCAGTTATCAAAGGGGTTCCTAATCAATTTATGACACTTAAATATATGTTCTAGAAGCCTTCCCAAACTCAATGCTGCAACTTCCTTCCCTTTCCATTTCCTTATCGTGCAAGGCAGCACCTTTCCCTCTCCTATTTCCTATTTTTTGTCCTTGCTGCACCCTTCCTCCCTTTTCCTTTGGGATTCTGACTTTAATTACCTTTTTCCTTGAGGATTTGGGATCCAAATCTTTCCCAAAATATTTAATTAAAGTCATGATCTTTACCACCACAGATCGACAGATCGACATAATCACATACACAATCCATCATTCAACCATTCATCCATCCCTTTACCACCACAAGCCGCACCACCCTTCCATAACACACCGCAGCCCAATTTCATACCATAACCACCTTGTGCCGCAGTCTAGCAAAGAAGAAATTAAGGAAGAGCAGCCTTGGATGTTTTGGCCATTCAAGTTGGATTGTTGGAACGTTTTTAGGTGTAATTCATCTTTTGTTTTCAATGTTTAATTTAAGTTTTCTTTGTTTTGCTGTGAACATGAGGAACTAATTTCATCTTAGCTAGAGGAAACTTTGAAACCATGATTATATTTGCCATATGAATTGATTACTTCCAGTTGTGATTTCATAAATTATGAATGCAACATACTTAACTGTTTGATTGATAACTTATTCTTGTATGTTGATTAAGGATGCATACTTAGTTTTCATGCATGAATTTGATGCTAGAATATAAGTGAGTTTCACCTAATTGTTATTAACTTATATTCATAAGTAGTGGAGGTTGTTAGTCACAATCGTGTTAAGTGAATTCCTGGCAGGAGTATCTTATTGTTCAAGTTACGAATGCCTTGTCAATGCTTATGATTTTCACAAAGCGTAATGATCTTTGATTGTATCTCTATTATGTTGTTCATGTAGGGAACTTTTGAAGAATAATTTGGTTGCCGATGCGTATTCCATCCAATTCAATGACTTAAGGAAAATCTGAGGGTTAATTAGTGCTGTTCACGATTAATCTAGGGCGTTGAGGTTTATGGCTTATTGGAAAAGCAACTGGAAATCAATTTGTAAGCAAGTGTGTTATGTATGGAGAAGGACCCTCTAGCTAGCTTATCACCCATTAATTCACCAAATTCGTATTCCTTTAGTTTGTTATTCAAATATGTTTGTTTAAACTTTAAATTCGTCAAAAACCCAATTCCCCTTACTTTGTTGTGTCAAATTAGCTATAATCTGTCTAATATGTGTTTTTAAGTGTTTTGAGTCAAGTGAAAGTTAGAATTCGTGCAAATCACCCTTTAGTGTCTAGTTTGAGTCTTTTGGATTGTTTTGTGTTGTTTTGAGTCTTTTTAGTTTGTTTTGAGTTCTTTGAGTCTAGTTAGGTGTTTTTAAGCTAGTTTTGTGTTTTTGAGTCAGTTTTAAGTAGATTAGCAATCACTCCTAATCCCCAGCCTAGAACGACCCCTACTTGCATCTTTACTACAATTTTCAACAAGAGGGTTTAATTTGAGTGCTAGTTTATAACACATCAAATTTTTGGCGCCGTTACCGGGGATTAGCAACTTTGCTAATCCCCCGTTGTTTCTTTTTGTTTCTTTTTCTTGTCTTTTAATCTTAGTTTCTAACTTTGTTTTGTTTTCTTGTTTTTAGGTACTACTTTATGACTAGAAGTTCTCCACCTATTCGTGCAAATATCTTGGACTTTGACGACGATTTTAAATGAACTCTGAGAAGGAAGAGGAAAGAGCCAGAACCTAATCCACCTAGTTCTAGCTCAGAATCTGAGTTTGAAGAGGAAGAAGAGGTCACGGTAAGGGAAGAAGAGGAAAAACCAATCATGGATAATCGCACAATCAAGGAACTTTCAGCCTCGGGATTGGACAATGTCGTGCCCCTATGAATTCAATATCCAAGGGCAGCTCAAGACAAGACTGATGAGTTCGAATTGAAGTCTAGCTTGCTGCATCACATTCCAAACTACCATGGGATGTCCATGGAGGATCCAAACAAGCACTTGAAGGAATTTGAAGTGGTTTGTTCAAGCATGACCCCAATCAACGTGGATGGAAATATTTTGAAGATGAAAGCTTTTCCATTCTCTCTTTTGGAAAAAGCTAGGGATTGGTTGTATGAATTGGCACCTGGAACCATCACATCTTGGGAAAGCATGAAGAGAGCATTCTTAGAAAAATTCTTCCCCACATCAAGAGTCATTCTTTTGAGGAAGAAAATTAGTGGCATTCAACAAAACCAAGAAGAGTCATTTCCAGCGTATTATGAGCGTTTCAAGACTCTAGTTGTATCATGTCCTCAACATCAAATGAAAGAAGAGCTTCTAATTCAATATTTCTATGGAGGACTTCTTCCAATTGAAAGACAAATACTAGATGCATCAGCAGAATGAGCTTTGGTTGACAAAACACCAATTGATGCCAAGACCTTAATTGCCAACTGAGCCTTGAATGCACAACAATGCGAAGGAGTTGGACAAAGGGACATCCCACAGCAACAACCACAAGTGAATGAGGTAAGTGCAATTTCTAAAATTCAATCTCAATTGGCTAATCTCACTATTCTTATGTCATAGGTTGTTGATGGATCCAAAGTGCAAAAAGCAAGTGTATGTGTCATGTGCACCATGCAAGGACACCCCTCTGAGCAATGTCCTCAATTGATAGAGAATTGAGGATGGGAAAGTGCCCATGCCGTGGGATTTGAAGGCCAAAATCAACCCAAATATGATCCATACACAAACACTTACAATCCGGGATGGAGAGATCATCTAAACATAAAGTGGAGGGAGCCTCAACAACCACAACAAGGAGGATTTCGTCCACCACCCCCTGGGATATTTCAAAGGCCATTCACACCAATGCAGCCTTAACCACATCCGATTCAATCAAATTCAGGTACATCTTTGGATAATGATAAGGTTATTTAATTATTAACCACTTTGGCGCAAGGAATACAAAATCAAACCAAGGAGATGCAAAATCAAGCTAAGAGATGGATGAATTGAAGAAGCAAATGGGCAAATGGCAGAATTCATGGGCCAATTTAGAGAACAAGGCAAACTGCCTAGTTCAACCATTGTGAATCCAAGAGGAGGATTTGAAACCGCCAAAGCTATCACATTAAGAAGTGGCAAGGAAGTTGGAACCAACCCACAACCATCCAAATCAAGCCAACAAGAGGATGACAAGCTGCTGCAAGAAGAGGAGGGCCAAGGCCAAGCCACGGCAAGGGTGAAGCAACCCTTACCGCAGCCTCCTAGGGACCCCCAATCGTCCACCATAGGTAAGTTAGGTCCAAATTCACTTAATTCTAACCCTATTCCACCAAATGTGCCTTTCCCTCACATATTTATGCAATCTAAGAAAGAAAATAGTGATAAGGATGTTCTTGAGACTTTTAGAAAGATGCAAGTCAACATCCCTCTCCTATTCAATCAAACAAGTTCCAAAGTATGCCAAATTCTTGAAAGAACTTTGCACAACAAGGAAGATGATTTCAAATAAGGAAGTGGTAAGGGTAAGTGAGAATGTTTCAGCGGTTTTACAAAGGAAATTACCTCCTAAATGCAAAGATCCAGGTAGTTTCACAATCCCTTTTGTTATTGGCAATGCTAAGTTCGATCATGCTATGTTAAACTTAGGTACATCCATTAATGTCATGCTATACTCTATTTATGCAAGTATGAACTTAGGAGAGCTAAAAAATGATGGAGTTATTATTCAATTAGCCGATCGTTCTAATGCATATCCAAAAGGAGTTTTGGAAGATGTTTTGGTGCAAGTTAATAGCTTAATCTTTCCGACTGATTTTTATGTGCTTAACATGGAAGATTCAGCCCATTCCACATCTTTGCTGATCCTCCTTGGAAGACCATTCATGAAAATAGCCCACACCAAGATAAATGTGTTCAAGGAGACGTTAACAATGGAATTTGATGGCAAGATTATAAATTTTAACATTTCTGAAACTATGAGTTATTCTAGTGATGATCATTCACGTTTTTCTATTGATATTATTGATTCATTGGCACATGAACATCTTGAACAATTACATGAGGATGCACTTGAAACAGTCATTACAAATGGAATGGGACTCAAAAACCAAGGGGCGGCAACAAACAACACCCACGGCACCATTGAAAACATCCTTTCCGTGCACCCCAATGATGAAGAAGTTGAGATGGTGGCTGCCTTTGAATCATTGCCACATCATGTTGGTAAGTCTCCAACCCTAGTTCCAATTCCCGTTTCTACTAATAAGTTGTTACCTTCAGTGATTCAGGCACCCTCCCTTGAGCTTAAACCATTACCAAATCATTTGAAGTATGTTTACTTGGGAGACCAAGAGACTTTTTCGGTCATAATATCTTCCTCACTCATGGCATTGGAGGAGGAGAAACTAGTTCGGGTGTTGAAAGAGTACAAAATAGCCATTGGATGGACCTTAGCCAACATTAAGGGGATAAGTCCTACAACATGCATGCATCACATACTTCTAGAGGAGGGGGCAGCTCAACGTTGACTCAACCCTGCAATGATGGAAGTTGTGAAGAAGGAGATTATCAAGCTTCTTAATCATGGAGTGATTTATCAAATTTCGAATAGTCGTTGGGTTT
The DNA here is from genome assembly GCF_041283825.1 of Pyrus communis. NCBI lineage: Eukaryota > Viridiplantae > Streptophyta > Magnoliopsida > Rosales > Rosaceae > Pyrus > Pyrus communis. The sequence goes on along the minus strand of NC_142576.1, from coordinate 17,902,265 downwards.
CATCAATCCAAGTTGTTCCAAAGAAATCCGAAGTAACTATGGTGAAGAATTGAAGAGAATGAGCTTGTGCCCACCCGTATCCAAATAGGTTAGAGAGTTTGCATTGATTATAGGAAGCTCAACGCCACCATAAAAAATGATCAGTTCCCTTTGCCGTTCATTGATCAAATGCTTGAAAGGTTAGCCGGTCATTCTTTTTATTGCTTTCTTGATGGTTATTTGAGATATAATCATATTGTTATAGCTCCGAATGACCAAGAAAAGACCACATTCACGTACCCTTTTGGTACTTTTGCTTATCATCGAATGTCATTTGGTTTGTGCAATGCACCAGCCATGTTTTGAAAGGTGCATGGTAACTATATTTTCAGATTTTGTGGGAAAAATCATTGAGATATTTATGGATGATTTTAGTGTTTTTGGTGATTCGTTTGATGATTGCTTATCTAATCTCACTTTAATCTTAAAACGATGCATTGAAACTAACCTTATTTTAAATTGGGAAAAGTGTTAGTTTATGGTAAAACAAGGCATAGTTTTGGGTCACATAATTTTAGAAAAGGGAATTGAGGTTGATAAGTCAAAAATAGATCTTGTACGCTGCTTACCTTCTCCTACTTCGGTGAGAGAGGTTCGTTCTTTTCTTGGACAAGCAGGATTCTATAGGCGATTCATTAAGGACTTTTCAAAGATATCCCAACCTCTTTGCCTTCTCCTTCAAAAGGATGAGCCATTTGTGTTCAATGAAGCATGTGAAAAGGCCTTCAAACACCTCAAAGAGATGCTAACTTCAGCCCTCATCATTGTTCCACTAAATTGGAGTATTCCTTTTGAGCTTATGTAGGATGCCTCAGATTATGCATTAGGAGCTGTTTTACACCAAAGGAAGAACAAGCAGCCTCATGTTATCTATCATGCATCCAGGACCTTGAATGATGCTCAGTTGAACTATTCCACCACTGAGAAAGAACTTCTTGTTGTTGTGTTTGCTTTAGATAAGTTTAGTTCTTATTTACTTGGCACGAAATTTATTGTTTATTCTGATCATGCAGCGTTGAAGTACTTACCCACCAAAAAAGAGGCCAAACTAAGGCTAATTCGCTGGATGCTTTTCCTCCAAGAGTTTGACATCGAAATTAGAGACAAGAAAGGAAGTGAAAACGTGGTAGCTAACCACTTTAGTTGTTTGGTGCACAATGAGGAGTCTCTACCTATCCTAGAAGCATTCCCAGATGAGCAGTTGTTGTCCATTGAGGTAAGTAAACCATGGTACGTCGATTTAGTGAATTTTTTGGTGTCTAAACAAGTTCCAAGCACCCTAAACAAGCACCAACATAATAAACTCAACAAGGATGTACGGTTTTATGTGTGGGATGACCCATATTTGTGGAAATATTGCCCTAATTAGATTCTACGTAAGTGTGTGCATGAATCCGAATTTCGTTTAATTTTAACTTTCTGTCACACTTATGCATGTGGGGGTCATTTTGGCACCCAAAGGGCAGTACTTAAGGTTCTTGAATGTGGATTTTATTGGCCTACTCTATTTAAGGATGCTAGAACTTTTTACATAACATGTGATCGTTGCCAAAGAACAGGAAACATAGGTCAAAGAGACCAAATGCTGCAAACATCCATACTTTCTGTCGAAATTTTTGATGTATGGGGCATTGATTTTATGTGTCCCTTTTCTCCCTCACATGGTTTCAATTATATTTTACTAGCAGTTGATTATGTGTCAAAATGGTTGGAAGCAAAAGCCACCCGTACTAATGATTCTAAAGTAGTTGCAGATTTCATCAAAACTAACATCTTCTCTAGATTTGGGATGCCTAGAGTGCTCATAAGTAATGGAGGATCTCATTTTTGTAATTGCACCATTGAGGCACTTCTCAAGAAATATAATGTCACACATAAGGTTTCAACACCTTATCATCCTCAAACAAGTGGCCAAGCTGAGGTTTCGAATAAAGAAATAAAGCAGATTTTGGAGAAGACCATTGGGCCAACAAGAAAGGATTGAAGCTTGCGTTTGGAGGATGCATTGTGAGCATATCGTACGGCTTACAAAACACCTATTAGAATGTCCCCATTTCAGCTTATCTATGGCAAACCATGCCATCTTCCCGTGGAATCAGAACACAAGGTGTATTGGGCTGTCAAAACATTCAACATGGACATAGATGCAGCTGGAATGCATAGGAAGCTTCAATTAAATGAACTTGAAGAGATTAGGCATGAAGCTTATGAGAATGCTCAAATTTACAAGGAGAAAACAAAGGCATTCCATGACAAGATAATTCGTAACAAGACATAATTGGGCAGAAAATGTTACCTTTCAACTCTCGCCTTCGATTGTTTCCCAGTAAGTACGTTCTAAATGGATTGGTCCTTATGTTGTTACTAATGTCTTTCCTTATGGTGCAATCCAAAGTCAAAGTTTAAAGACCAGACAAGAATTCAAGGTGAATGGACATCGTTTAGAGCCTTACTATGACCTTTTTGAAGAGCATGTGGTGGAGGAAATACCCCTCCAGGCCGTGGGCTCCAATGAAGCTTAAAGAGAGGTATCATCCGGTTAGAAGATGTTAAAGCAAGCGCTTCTTGGGAGGCAACCCATGCATTCAAATAAAGAAAACTTAGGAATCTCAAACAATCCACAACCAGATTTGCGTTCTTAACCCTACTCTTTATTGCTTTTACTTTGCCATGATAGTCATATTTGTTAGTTGTTGTTTGATTGTTTGAGTGTGAGTCTTTGTTTGAAACATTGAGGACAATGTTTAGTTTAAGTGTGGAGGAGAGGGGTAAACAAGCTGTTTTTGCATGATTTTCGTGGGATTTTATCACCTATCACTTCTAATGTTGTCTCTCACTATTTTTAAGTGTTTTTAGTGTGTTTTGAATTGTTTTCATGTGTTTTGACCAGAAAATACGAAAATTTGAAAAAAAATTCAAAAACTGTTTTGAAAAACCCAAAAAGAGTTGGAGTTGTTTTTGTGTGTTTATTTGTGTCCTAGGGCACCTTCCAACATAATGATGAGGATTTGGTTTTTAATTGCATGACTGTTAAAAAAAGTTACAAACATGGATGGAAGTTTGATTTACTCTTTGGTTTATGCTTAGTTGTAGTTGTCATTTACGAATTCACATGTAATCACAAAGAAAAAATTAGTTTGTGTAACATGCTTGAAGGAAGGAACTCAAACTAATGCTACAACCCTGAGAGACTTGAGCCTATACTTTGTTTGGAGAGTATTCATCTCTGATTTCTTGTTTTCTAAAGTCGTTGCATGATCTCATTGTTTCTTTGCTTGGTTGCTACTTAGAATGCGTTTTCATCATTATAGTTCCAAATACTAGAACTCATGCCCATTTCATTCAAAGCATAGTATTGATTGCATAACATACAATAATATGAAGTTGTTTAGTTAAACCAGAGCCAAAAAGCCTTACCCTTTGCATATGTATTGTAAGTTTAACCCTTTTGAGCCTTATTTAGCCTATTTTCTTTGTTAGCCACATTATCCTTACCTAGCCTAGTATAGGACTATCCATACCCTTGTTCTTAAAGAATAGGTATGCATGACTTAGACGGAATTCCTTTTGACTTACATCATGCAGAAAAACAAGTGTGGGGGAAGGTTTTCATTGAAAATCTATGAAAAAACAGAAAAATAAATAAATAAAAAGAGTTGAGAAATCAGTGAGAATGAACTCACAAGTATTGGTTGTTGAAGAAAGGGTCCAAAAGTTTGAATTTGACCTAAGTATTGTGTGGGTCTTTCCCCTTGTGTTTAAAGTTGAATTTTGCATTCAAAAGTGAATTCTAGGTGTTTATTTCATTACTTTGCTTACTATTGCTTTAAGAACCTTTGTTTATCCTTTACCTTTCTTTGTTAGCCAATAACTTAGCCCCGTTACAACCCTTAGACTTCGATTTTGATGTTATGTGTTCAATATGTGGAGTTTGAAATTGGTATGAGCATATGGAATCCCTGGTTCTTACTTCTAAGTAGTAGCATTCCTTTCATGAGATCATAGACATGTTCATATTAATAATTCCAGAAAATGCTTTCTTTATTATTACATATGTGCTAGTCTACATGTTTACATCAATCTTCTCACATATACCTAGTGTAGGGAGTGTAGTCAGAAAATCTGTGTGAAAATAAAGAGGTGATAAGCTAGCTAGAGGGTCCTTCTCCACACATGACACACTTGCATACAAAGTGATTTCCAGTTGCTTTTTCAATAAACCATGAACCTCAACACCTCAGATTAACCATGAACAGCATTAATTAACCCTCAAATTTTCCTTAAGTCATTGAATTGGATGAAATACGCATCGGCAACCAAATTATTCTTCAAAAGTTCCCTACATGAACAACATAATAGAGATACAATCAAAGATCATTACGCTTTGTGAAAATCATAAGCATTGACAAGGCATTCGTAACTTGAACAATAAGATACTCCTGCCAGGAATTCACTTAACACGATTGTGACTAACAACCTCCACTACTTATGAATATAAGTTAATAACAATTAGGTGAAACTCACTTATATTCTAGCATCAAATTCATGCATGAAAACTAAGTATGCATCCTTAATCAACATACAAGAATAAGTTATCAATCAAACAGTTAAGTATGTTGCATTCACAATTTATGAAATCATAACTGGAAGTAATCAATTCATATGGCAAATATAATCATGGTTTCAAAGTTTCCTCTAGCTAAGATGAAATTCGTTCCTCATGTTCACAGCAAAACAAAGAAAACTTAAATTAAACATTGAAAACAAAAGATGGATTACACCTAAAAACGTTCCAACAATCCAACTTGAATGGCCAAAACATCCAAGGCTGCTCTTCCTCAATTTCTTCCTTGCTAGACTGCGGCATAAGGTGGTTATGGTATGAAATTGGGCTGCGGTGTGTTATGGAAGGGTGGTGCAGCTTGTGGTGGTAAAGGGATGGATGAATGGTTGAATGATGGATTGTGTAAGTGATTATGTCGATCTGTGAATGGGTGCGGCATAATGTAAGTTTAACCCTTTTGAGCCTTATTTAGCCTATTTTCTTTGTTAGCCACATTATCCTTACCTAGCCTAGTATAGGACTATTCATACCCTTGTTCTTAAAGAATAGGTAAGCATGACTTAGACGGAATTCCTTTTGACTTACATCATGCAGAAAAAAAAAAAAAAAAAAAAAAAAAGTGTTGGGGAAGGTTTTCATTGAAAATATGTGAAAAAACAAAAAAAAAAAAAAAATGTGAAAAAGAAATGAAAAAGAAGAAAAAGAGTTGAGAAATCAGTGAGAATGAACTCACAAGTATTGGTTGTTGAAGAAAGGGTCCAAAAGTTTGAATTTGACCTAAGTATTGTGTGGGTCTTTCCCCTTGTGTTTAAAGTGGAATTTTGCATTCAAAAGTGAATTCTAGGTGTTTATTTCATTACTTTGCTTACTATTGCTTTAAGAACCTTTGTTTATCCTTTACTTTTCTTTGTTAGCCAATAACTTAGCCCCGTTACAACCCTTAGACTTCGATTTTGATGTTATGTGTTCAATATGTGGAGTTTGAAGTTGGTATGAGTATATGGAATCCCTGGTTCTTGCTTCTAAGTAGTGGCATTCCTTTCATGAGATCATAGACATGTTCATATTAATAATTCCAGAAAATGCTTTCTTTGTTATTACATATGTGAGTGCCAGTCTACATGTTTACATCAATCTTCTCACATATACCTAGTGTAGGGAGTGTAGTCAGAAAATCTGTGTGAAAATAAAGAGGTGATAAGCTAGCTAGAGGGTCCTTCTTCACACATGACACACTTGCATACAAAGTGATTTCCAGTTGCTTTTTCAATAAACCATGAACCTTAACACCTCATATTAACCTTGAACAACATTAATTAACCCTCAAATTTTCCTTAAGTAATTGAATTGGATGGAATATGCATCGGCAACCAAATTATTCTTCAAAAGTTCCCTACATGAATAGCATAATAGAGATACAATCAAAGATCATTACGCTTTGTGAAAATCATAAGCATTGACAAGGCATTCGTAACTTGAACAATAAGATACTCCTGCCAGGAATTCACTTAACACGATTGTGACTAACAACCTCCACTACTTATGAATATAAGTTAATAACAATTAGGTGAAACTCACTTATATTCTAGCATCAAATTCATGCATGAAAACTAAGTATGCATCCTTAATCAACATACAAGAATAAGTTATCAATCAAACAGTTAAGTATGTTGCATTCACAATTTATGAAATCACAACTGGAAGTAATCAATTCATATGGCAAATATAATCATGGTTTCAAAGTTTCCTCTAGCTAAGATGAAATTAGTTCCTCATGTTCACAGCAAAACAAAGAAAACTTAAATTAAACATTGAAAACAAAAGATGGATTACACCTAAAAACGTTCCAACAATCCAACTTGAATGGCCAAAACATCCAAGGCTGCTCTTCCTCAATTTCTTCCTTGCTAGACTGCGGCATAAGGTGGTTATGGTATGAAATTGGGCTGCGGTGTGTTATGGAAGGGTGGTGCAGCTTGTGGTGGTAAAGGGATGGATGAATGGTTGAATGATGGATTGTGTAAGTGATTATGTCGATCTGTGAATGGGTGCGGCATAATGTAAGTTTAACCCTTTTGAGCCTTATTTAGCCTATTTTCTTTGTTAGCCACATTATCCTTACCTAGCCTAGTATAGGACTATTCATACCCTTGTTCTTAAAGAATAGGTAAGCATGACTTAGACGGAATTCCTTTTGACTTACATCATGCAGAAAAAAAAAAAAAAAAAAAAAAAGTGTTGGGGAAGGTTTTCATTGAAAATATGTGGAAAAAAAAAAAAAAAAATGTGAAAAAGAAACGAAAAAGAGTTGAGAAATCAGTGAGAATGAACTCACAAGTATTGGCTGTTGAAGAAAGGGTCCAAAAGTTTGAATTTGACCTAAGTATTGTGTGGGTCTTTCCCCTTGTGTTTAAAGTGGAATTTTGCATTCAAAAGTGAATTCTAGGTGTTTATTTCATTACTTTGCTTACTATTGCTTTAAGAACCTTTGTTTATCCTTTACCTTTCTTTGTTAGCCAATAACTTAGCCCCGTTACAACCCTTAGACTTCGATTTTGATGTTATGTGTTCAATATGTGGAGTTTGAAGTTGGTATGAGTATATGGAATCCCTGGTTCTTGCTTCTAAGTAGTGGCATTCCTTTCATGAGATCATAGACATGTTCATATTAATAATTCCAGAAAATGCTTTCTTTGTTATTACATATGTGAGTGCTAGTCTACATGTTTACATCAATCTTCTCACATATACCTAGTGTAGGGAGTGTAGTCAGAAAATCTGTGTGAAAATAAAGAGGTGATAAGCTAGCTAGAGGGTCCTTCTTCACACATGACACACTTGCATACAAAGTGATTTCCAGTTGCTTTTTCAATAAACCATGAACCTTAACACCTCATATTAACCTTGAACAGCATTAATTAACCCTCAAATTTTCCTTAAGTAATTGAATTGGATGGAATATGCATCGGCAACCAAATTATTCTTCAAAAGTTCCCTACATGAATAGCATAATAGAGATACAATCAAAGATCATTACGCTTTGTGAAAATCATAAGCATTGACAAGGCATTCGTAACTTGAACAATAAGATACTCCTGCCAGGAATTCACTTAACACGATTGTGACTAACAACCTCCACTACTTATGAATATAAGTTAATAACAATTAGGTGAAACTCCCTTATATTCTAGCATCAAATTCATGCATGAAAACTAAGTATGCATCCTTAATCAACATACAAGAATAAGTTATCAATCAAACAGTTGAGTAAATTGCATTCACGATTTATGAAATCACAACTAGAATTAATCAATTCATATTGCAAATATAATCATGGTTTCAAAGTTTCCTCTAGCCAAGATGAAATTAGTTCCTCATGTTCACAGTAAAACAAAGAAAACTTAAATTAAACATTGAAAACAGAAGATGGATTACACCTAAGAACGTTCCAACAATCCAACTTGAATGGCCAAAACGTCCAAAGTTGTTCCTCTTCTCTTTCTTCCTTGCTAGATTGTAGCACAAGGTGGTTATGGTATGAAATTGGGTTGTGGTGTGTTATGGAAAGGTGGTACAGCTTGTGGTGGTAGAGTGATGGATGAATGGTTGAATGATGGATTGTGTATGTGATTATGTCGATCTGTGAATGGGTGCGGCAGAATGTATATATTTTAGGGAAAAGATCATGACTTTAATTAAATATTTTGGGAAAGATTTGGACCCCAAATCCTCAAGGAAAAAGGTAATTAAAGTCAGAATCCCAAAAGAAAAGGGAATAAGGGTGCGGCAAGGATAGAAAATAGGAAATAAGAAAGGGAAAGGTGCTGCCTTACATGGCAAGGAAAGGGAAATGGAAGGGGAAGGAAGTTGCGGCATTTAGTTTGGGAATGGGATTTAGGCTTCTAGAACATATATTTAAGTGTCCTAAATTAATTAGGAACCCCTTTGATAGCTGGAACATAAGTAGGAAAAGATTAGGATTGACTAAGTCAAAATAAGGAGGTTTAACTCATGTTTCCTTCTTTGTAGCTGATTCCTTTTCTTCCAAGTCTTGAATTAATTTATTCCATCTCTTTAACAGATTCCTAGCCTCCTTTGGTCTTCAATTTCGTCCATCCGCCTTGCTCCAAGCATGTGCTAACCATTCCAAGCGCAAAACTGCTCCAAATTGCACTTTCTTGCCACTTTAGTCAATTGGACCTACAAACACACGAAAATAGCTTAAATCACTAAAATAACTAAGAACTAACAACATAAATGCAAGGAAATAACCTAACTAAGTTGCATAAATATGCTCCTATCAGGATATTCAAAAAGTTTAGAGCTATGGTTGAACTACAATGTGGTTATTTCCTAAAGAAATGGAGAAGTGATAAAGGTGGAGAATTCACTTCCACTGAGTTTAATTCATTTTGTGAATCAATTGGGATGGAAAGAAAACTCACTGTGTCCTATACTCCATAACAAAACAGAGTTGCGGAAAGGAAGAATAAGACAATAGTGGAAATGGCCAAAAGCATGCTGCATGAGAAATGACTGCCTTACAAACTATGGGGAGAGGCAATCAACACTGCAGTCTACTTATTGAACAGATGTCCTACAAGTGCATTGGACAATGTCACTCCATTTGAAGCCTATAATGGAAGAAGACTAGGGATTAAGCATTTCAAGGTATTTGGTGCTATATGTTATTCACTAATACTTGGAGATTTGAGACATAAGCTGGAAGCATCAAGTGTAAAATGAATCTTTATTGGATATAGAGCCTGTGAGAAGGGATATAGAATTCTAAATCCAACTACCATGAAGGTGATTGTGTCTAGAGATGTAGTGTTTAATAAGAATGGGAAATGCAATTGGGAAGAAAACAAAGTGAGGGAAATCTGTGTTCCTCTAATTCCACCTGAGTTTAGAGAAACAGATGTTAATGAAGTTGGAGAGTCTTCCAGGATATCATCTTCTATTTCTTGTGAAATATCAAGTGTTCGGGGTGCAAGTATACAAATACACCCTATGGATACATAAAGCATTTGACTCAACTCTTTTGAAAAGGAGAAATCTGAGTGAAGTATATGAACACTGCAATCTGTGTATTATTGAACTTGATTGCTTTGATGATGCTGCACAAGATGAAGCTTGGAAGGTTGCAATGCAAGATGAAATCAATATGATAGAGAAGAATCAGACTTGGAAGTTGGTAAATAGACCACTTTGCACTTAACAAACCAATAATTAAGGTAAAGTGGGTATACAAGACAAAGCTAAATCTAGATGGATCTGTGCAGAAAAACAAAGCAAGGTTGGCAGCCAAGGGATATGCACAAAAGCCTGGTGTGGATTACAACAAGACAGTTGCACCTATTGCAAGGTTGGATACTATAAGAACATTGGTTGTTCTAGCTGCAAAGAACAATTGGTCGTTATTTCAACTAAATGTTAAGTCTGCTTTCTTGAATGGTGTACTTTATGAAGAAGTGTATGTGGATCAACCAAATGGGTTTATTGTAAAAAGAGAACAAGACAAGGTGTACAAGCTACACAAAGCTCTTTATGGACTAAAACAAGCACCAAGGGCTTGGTACAGTGAAATTGATGCTCATTTTGAAGATTGTGGATTCAAGAAGAGTAACAGTGAAGCAACTTTGTATACAAAAGGAAAGAAGGGTGAAGGAATGCTCATTGTGTCGATTTATGTTGATGATATCATTTATACTGGCAGTAATATTGAAATGATAGAAGAATTCAAGGCTAATATGATGCATAACTATGAATGACAGATTTGGGTTTGCTACACCATTTTCTAGGAATAGGGGTTATGCAAACTAAAAGTAGCATTTTCATTCATCAAAAGAAGTATGCTACTTCCCTACTTAAGAAATTTGGATTACATGATTGTAAACCTGTTAGTATCCTACTCGTTCCAGGTGATAAACTGAGAAAGGATGATGATAGTGGAGCTGTGGATGTAGCACAGTTCAGAAAAATTGTTGGTAGTTTGTTGTATCTTACTGCAACTAGGCTAGATATCATGTATGCTTCTTGCTTATTAGCAAGGCTTATGCACTGTGCAACTAATAAGCACTATGGAACTGCTAAAAAGGTGCTAAGGTATGATGAGTCCATATTATACCATATATTTTACCCTAATCTTAGTATTAATTTATTGGTTATTTTGGTACAATTTTGATACTTTGTTATATATTTCTAATGTAGGACATTCGACTTCCTCTGAAGCAAAAAGTGATCAACATATGAATTTTAGAGTGATTCCAATTGGACAATGTTCGTGTGCCTTCAAGATGATTGTGTCAAAATTCCAAATTTTTCTACCAGGTTGTTTGACCGTGGTGATGAAATTAAGGCCCAGCACGCAGCTTTCCCAGATTGACGTTTCTGGACATTTTGGGTATTTTGGAGGTCAAGATGGGGAATTTTGAGGAAGATTCCTTCTGAGGATTTGTAGAGGACGCCTTCAGCTTTAAAAATAGACCTTTTGGACAAAATCAGAGTTGATTTGATCGGTCAAAAGGCTAATTTTCTGAGAACTCCGAATTCTAGTTCAAATAGGAAACCTTTTATTTTCTGTTTTATTATTTTATTATGTTTCCTAGTTTTATTCTAAGACCTTTTGCTAGGAGGATTTTAATTAGAGTAGTATAAATAAGGCTTGTTAGCCATTAGGGTTCTCTACGCAACATTGGAGGAGAATACACACACTACTCTAGAGGATTTTTGAAGTTTATTTTCTAGGTGTTTTCTATCCTTTTTCTATTTCAATAAAATTCCTTGTGTTTTATGGTTGTTAGTAACTAGTTTCGTTTGCTAAGGCAATGCCTTGAGCCTTAGCATGAATATATAGTTTTTATTTAATTGTTTATGATATTATGGATGCATGCTTTGAATTATTAATCACTGTGCTTTAAACTGTCTCTATACCTTAATGTTTGGCTACCATTAGGATGTTTAGATAAGTAATTGGATGCAATTCAGTCGGAATGCCACCGGGGAATTGAGTATTGCTTCTTGTGATTGATAGTTGTAAGTTCACCTAGGGCGAATGCCACATTGTAGGGGTTGCATGGTTTTTCAAAGGGTTTTCACAAAGCGTAATGAGTCATGCATGTTTATATTTGATATGAATGCCATAGACGGATTGCATGTTTGATATATGTTCTAGCTTGAATGCGACAAGTAGAATATGCATAAGGAAAACCTAACCTTCAAAATTGCATGTGTAATTCATAAATGATTGGTAAATCTACATAGGATTGTTAAGGGACGACGGAACCCTAGGCTTTTACAATTTGGTTTTCAAAACGTTTTCTTTTGTTTTCTTTACTTTGTCAAGTTACTTAATTGTTTAATTTAAAATTTGTTTTTAATACTATAGGTCATAAAATCAACCTCTTCCAAAACTTTGTTTTCAAATAATTAATTAAGATTTGGTATTTACATAAATTATTCATTCAATCCCTACAAAAACAACCTTGCCTGAGCCGTTTATACTACAACTAACTTGTTCTCTTGCAAGTATTTTTAAGTGTTTTTATCCCTACTTTGGCAGGTGGTAAAAATTCTATCAAGAAATTGGCGTCGTTGCCGGGAATCGAACCCAGGTCACCCGCATGACAGGCGGAAATACTTACCACTATACTGCAAGGAACCTTAGACTATGGTTTGGAGTACAAGAATGGTCAAGATGCAATGTTGTTTGGATTCTGTGACAGTGACTGGAGTGGATCCGAAGATAATATGAGAAGCACTTCAGGATATGCATTCACTTTTGGAAGTGGAGTATTTTCTTGGTCCTCAGTCAAGCAACATTGTGTTGCATTATCCACGGTTAAAGTAAAGTACATCAGTGTAGCAGAAGCTACTGCACAAGCAACTTGGTTAAGGTTTGTGTTGGAGGATTTCGATGAAACACAAATTGTGGCAACTCCTTTGAATTGTGATAGCACCTCTACCATTGCAATCACCAAGAACCCAATTTTTCACCAAAAAACTAAGCACATCAACCGAAGGTATCATTTTATCAAGGAGGCCTTGCAAAATGGAATTATTGATTCGGTGTACTGTCCAATAAAAGATCAGGTAGCAGACATATTCACAAAGGCACTGGCCAAGGAGCAGTTTTATCATCTCAGAGAGCAATTGGGAGTAAGACCAGTTCACAATTTAGGGTGAGTGTTAATGTGTAAATTGATGAATTGATTAATGAGGATTACAAGTTTGATTAGTGTTGTGTCTTAGCTCATCGGCTAAGATTGAGTGATCAAATTGTAATGTGTTAGTTAAGTCTCATATGGTTTGATAGTGGACAAGTGTCTTATTCCAAGTAGAGTATGAAATGGATGGCTAAGATTGAATTGAGGATTTGTTTGTCTCTCTCTCTCTCTCCTTCAACGGTTATTTTGTTGATGTGTGAGCTCACATGCTCAGTGAGCATATTTCCCTGAATATATGGAAGAATTTGCTCTTCTTGCTTGAGAGTTCTACATTTCATTCCTAATCGCTAACAAAACTAGCATCGAAAACCCACATAGACAGACATGAGCACTTGTGTTCGAGTTTTGTTTTGCTCATTGTCCAACGTTTTTTAGTAACATTTTGCTATCTGAGTTGAGTGTTTGATTACCAAATTCTGTACATATAACAAGACGACTTGGGTGCGTTCTCATTTTCGTTCAGCTTTTCAGTCACATGGCTCAATGGAATGTGTAAATATGGTATGAAAAAATATTGCAAATCCTAAACCCTTGATGAGTGCTCTTACTTGAATGAAACTACATTCAACAAAAAATTGATTGCGGCACATCAGCCCTCTCAATGAACAAATATCTATATATATTAGACTCAGAAAATTCAGACCCTCACAAAATATATGGTCATCAGCATTGCAACTAAATTTTGCCCTATTTTTAGCTGTTCACACCACTAAATTATTATCATATTGGTAGCCATCTGTATTGAAGTTCATAAGTTACTGAAATACGCCAGAAGAGCCGTTAGCCATTTCCCTGACCATTGTTTTAACAAACAGCTCCCCTGCCCTGTACGAGGACCGGACCTGAAAATTTAGTAGATGCAAAGATTTTTCATCAAGAATGGTCAAACTAGGTTACTGCATTCAATTAAGAATAGTAACGAAAGATAATCCACAGTATCTATAAAACTGAGACGTTAATGAAGATCTTACCAAGGGCCCACTGGCTACATAACGAAATCCAATAGACTCCCCATATTCCTTCCAGAAAACGAATTTTTCAGGCGAGACATATTCTTTGACAGTCAAATGTAATGGAGTTGGCTGCAGCAATTTAAAATCAAAATCTTTACCATAAAATTCTACGGGAATAACTTAGTCTCGGTTGATGATTGCCTCAGAAACAGTAAAGTGGATCGCTTATGGAAAATATTAACCATAATGGGTAAATAGGACCAGATTACAGCCATTCTTCAAGCATACAACAAGAAGAGACTGTCAACAATCCAAGTCTAACTTTGGAAACTCAAAGACATCAGCCTAACAATCTGTAATTGCCAATGTATTTTCATGAAATACTCAAAGCTAAATACACAAAAGCTATGCACATTCAACTAACCTGTAAATATTGCCCAAGCGTCAAAATATCAACATCTATAGCCCTTAAATCAGCCATGGCTTCCTTCAACTCATCGTCTGTTTCTCCCAGGCCCAGCATTATAGAAGTTTTTGTTATCATCCCCCTTTTGCTTTGTTTTGCATGTCTTAGAACAGATAAGCTTTGCTCATACCTACATGACACATTAAACAAACAATTTAAAGTAGCAGCAGTGATCACAATTTTAGAACGAGAAGTACCAATCCAGAAAGCATACGACGAACTAGGTTGATGCTCTTAGGATGGGTTGGATTGGATGACTTCAGAAAGAGAACAACCAAGTTTTTGCTGGATTGGATAACTTAAGGATGATTTAATGGGATTGGATAACTTTTGGATGGTTGGATTTGATTGTGGATAACTCATTCGATTCAAGATATGTTAGAAAGAAGAAATGTAGGCCAAAAAATATATTACACATCAAGTTATCAGAACAAGTAAGGAATTAGGTAATGTATGGCAAGCTTAACAAGCATGCCTAAAAAGTTAAATATACGACCAGAAATGCAGAAGCAAAAATATATAACCAAAAGGCTTTGGAGAAAAGATATAAAAGTAAAAAATAAAGATAATGCAGAGTACGACTTACCCAGCCCGAGGGTCTCTGACAATTCGTTGTAGTCGTTTGACGGTCTCAATGTTGTGTGCAAAAACATCAAGTCCGGAGTACAGCAGAGTGTGTACAGCCGTCAAGTCACCACGAAAGTCAGAAGTTAAACACTCAACCATGATATCAGGCTTCAGATTCTGCAGTTGAAGATGAGTTGGTAAAACTTTACACCAAACTAATGGATGTATAACAATCAAGGCAGGGGCAGTCTTATTAGGTTGTCTATTTTGCAATGCTTTTGAAGTTAACAGTCAGATCAGACTGTGCACATAAAAAATACATACATGCACAGGCAGGCAAGATTAAAACCTTGTTGAAAAATTAAAATGAAAAAGTTAGGGAAGGGACCTTGAGGGCTTGGACAGTAAGAGCAAAATGACCACTTCCACCATCTGGCAGGTCATCACGATCGACACTCGTTAAAACAATATAATCAACACCCCAGCTGGCAACGGCCATAGCAGTGTTGATAGGCTCCATGGGATCAGGAGGTGGAGGGTTCCGACTGGTCTTGACAGCACAGAACCGACAGCCGCGGGTGCAGGTGTCGCCCAGAAGCATGATGGTGGCAGTGGAAATGCCATCCCCACCACCATTCCAACACTCGCCGATGTTAGGGCATTGGGCCTCCTCACACACCGTCTTCAGATTCAAACGGGACAAGGACTCCTTGACCTCCGCATACTTGTTTCCCTGGGGGGCTTTCTGCCTTAACCATTCCGCCTTCTTCACATTTGGGTCTCTCCCCGTGTAAGGTCCCATTCCGATTTCTGTTCCAGTTCCCCCCGCCACCACCTCACATCGTATTCCTACTCGTCCTGATGATCGCACATTCAAGGATCGTGTTGACGCACATATTCGGCCTTTTGGGACCTCAATTGGGATTGGCCAAGACCAAGATGATGACGAAACTTGGGATTGCAGCTGAATTATCGTGCTCATCTTCAATTCTTCAATTTCTTATCTAGATTATCAAGATTTCAACCCACCAATCCAATCAAGGAGTTTATGAGTTTGGACTCACTATTTTTCAACAGCAACTACAAGGTGAAGGTGAAGGTGAAGGAGGAAGGGCTTGCTATTGCGGTTGATTACTATGGTTCTCACTTTTAGTCTTCGTCATGCCTTCTAAACAAAAAACAATTTAAATTTAGAACAATGTTATATACAATCTGCATTGAAGCTCCCTAGCTTTTGTGAGCCATATTAAGCTAGCCTCACAAGAGAACCTAAATTCATTAACAACATTTCACATTACTCCAAGAATTACCAATTTTCATATGACAACCAAATCAACATCTAGACACTTGTATAAATTTGGTAGAAATTAATATATAAGAACCTATGATAGTCTTGGGCTAAGAACCACCTTACATAAATAATCAGAATTTTGGATTAGCCTCATAATATTGTTTGCACAAGAAAATCTTTAAAAGCACAACTTCTAACCTACTGATCACTTTGTCCAAAAGCACAACTTCTAACCTAACTACTATACTCAGCTTCTTGAGAGTGCAGATAAAACTAAGCCAAGAAGCAAAAGAGTGGGGACGAGGGAGAAGAATTCACCTTTAGGCCCCGTTTGATATAGAGGACTGACTTTGATAACCCGCTAACTTAAAGGCATATTTAAGGTACAGAAAATGATTTCACATTTTAAGGAGTTTAGAATGGGATTAGACATGACGAAAACTTCTCCCTTCTAATCCTATCCTACCATTTTTGGGAAGATTGAAATTGATAAATTTTCTTCTTGAGTAATCCATCTCCTACCACTACGTTGGTCACCAGTACCTTAAAATAGTGTCTTCTCCATTCCAATGCCAGCCCTTCATACCAAACGATACCTTAATTACCAATTTTCATATGACAGCCAAATCAATCAGCGAATCATATACATGCATATATAGTTATAGGGCATCTTTAGTTCCGGTCCTGATTAACTAAAATTTTAAATTGAAACTTTATTAATTTGAATACTTTTTTTTTTTTTTTTTGAAGAAATTAATTTGAATACTTTGATTGAAGGAAAAAAAATGTTAAATTCTGTACTAATTAAGAAATTTAATAACAAAAATTATTAAATCCTTCCTAAAATGATGCAAAGATTAAATATATGAAATACGGATTTTTAATTTTTTTTTTTTTTTCTCAGATTTGAATTGTGTGAAATCTTATCTGATTTTTATAGTTCTTAAAAAAATGATTTATTTTTATTTTTAATTATTGGCACGTTTTAATTAAAAAATGATGCATTATAAAATATGGGTACATTAGAAATAAAAAATGTGAATAAATTTTACATTAAGAAAATGGGTACATTTTTCTATAAAAACCTGGTACATTATAAATACGTTATGGTTACAGATAAAAAATTAAAAAACATTACGTGTATAAATAAAAGTTTTAAAATATGGGCACAGAAAAAAAATTAAATATATGGGTACAATCAAACTAAAATGAAAATTGGTACATATTAGAAGAATAGTTGCAAATTAAAAAATGGATACAAAATAAAAATAGAAATATATGATACAAAATTTAATTATAAATATATTTATATCGAAGATAACGTTTTTAACTCTAAATGAATCTAATTATAAATTTAAATATGCTGACATATAAATACTTCATTATCAAAATACTGACCTTATCAAAAATTGAAAAAAAATATTAATGAAGAATGAAACCTAATTTAATATATATATATATAAGTGTTATTGGCATTCCAAAAATGTTATTAAACACTCCTCAAAAGTTTATTTTTCTTTTCTAATATAAAAAATTTGAAATGTACATTGAGATTTTTGGAGTACTAATAACAATTCCCTATATATATTTATATATTTTTTCTAGTTTATACATGGTATCTTCGAATTTCCATTTCGCCAAATTGGCTCTCTTTGGCGTTTCATGGGAAAACAAGAGAAATTCATGTAGAGCAAATTGACACAACGAACTTGAATTACAGAATATTTATAATGCAAGCGAAGAAGAATACCTAGGGAGATAGTTGACGGCCATTTCGAGAGGGGGAGCGATGGTTGCGCCGCTGCAAAGTTCGTGGCGGCACAGAGGAGGCGGCGATGATCTCTGAGAGAGAAAGGGAAGACTTAAATGCAAGCGATAGAGTCGGAGGTTTTTGTAAACTTGTTCCCCTTGAAACTTCCGCCATTTGTCGATTGATTTTTTTATTTGTTTATTTTTTTGGATTGGTTTGTTGGGTTGGTACACTGACTTTTGGTACTGTTATTTTCTTCTTAACAACAAAACTGTTGTCGGCATTTGACAAAAAAATACTCATCGTCCCTCAAAATAAAAAATAAAAAAATTAAGATTGGTTGGGCCAAAGTCATCATCCCTAAAAAAAAGTTACATGTGGTAATTTTGTTATGAAATTGAAGATACGTGTGCAGTGAAATAATGCAAATAAGACATAATATTTATGAAGCTCGTCAAGTGTGTCTATATCCTCGTGACAACAGTACTTTCTTTTACTATTTGAAAATAATTGGAATACAAAATAACCTATGACTATTTTCTTTCTTCTCTCCAACCTGATTCACTGGTAGGCTTGGCAATTATTGACATGACCCGATAACCGGACACGACATGAAATTAATAGGTGTCGGGTCGACACGATAACAAATCGGGTCGTTATCGGGTAACCGGATAAGCACCTGTTAAGATAACGGGTTGGTTCGGGTATACACGTGAGTAACACGATACACGATAAGCAAAATATTAATTTTATAATTTTATAACCCTAAAAATATATTATAATAATTATATATATATATATATATATATATATTAATTTAACAATTTTATACCCCTAAAAACTACAATAATTATATATATATATATATATTAAATTAAATATTAAAAATTGGTGACCACTGGATCGGCTTAAATATACATATCATTCAATTTCTTAAGTGTTATACGTACAAAATAAATAAATTTAAATCTACTTAATAAATATATATATATAGACACCATTGAACTTGACAGGATGCATATGCCAAAAATTCCAAAAAACAAACATTCAGAGATCAAGTAACGGAACAAACCTTTTCGACCGTTATCAACGAAAAATCACGATTTAACGGTTATTTTAACTCTGATTTTGATGATTTTTTTCAGCTACACTCCTTAACCCTATACGAATACATTAAATTAACTCGATCTTCAATTTAAAATATTTACACTAATGGATACCACAAAATCTTATGTTATACTTAATGAAAGTATGAATAAACTTTTAAGTGTTAGTGAATCTATTATTTTGATGGGATACACATTCTACGAAATTAGTTTCAATGATCCAACCGTCAAACTTGTTTGTATATACTTCGAAATCACATACGCCAAAAATTACAAAAACCAATCATTCAAATATCAAGTAACAGGACAAAACTTTTTGGCGGTTATCAACGAAAAATCACGATTTAACGGTTATTTTAACTTCGATTTTGATGATTTTTTATAACTACACTCCTTGACTCTATATGAATACAATGAATGAACTCGATCTTCAATTTAAAATATTTACACTAGTGGATAACACAAAATCTTATGTTATACTTAATGAAAGTATGAATAAACTCTTAAGTGTTAGTGAATTTATTGTTTTGATGGGATACGCATTCTACGAAACTAGTTTCAGCGATCCAACCGTCAAACATGTTTGTATATGCTTCGAGATCGCATATGCCAAAAATTGCAAAAAATAAACATTCAAAGATCAAGGAATGGGACAAAACTTTTCGACGGTTATCAATGAAAAATCACGATTTAACGGTTATTTTAACTCCGATTTTGATGATTTTTTACAGCTACACTCCTTGACCCTATATGAATATAATGAATGAACTCGATCTTCAATTTAAAATATTTACACTAGTGGATATCACAAAAATCTTACTTTATACTTAATGAAACTATGAATAAACTCTCAAGTGTTAGTGAATTTATCATTTCGATGGGATACACATTCTACGAAACTAATTTCAACAATCCAACTGTCAAACTTGTTTGTATATGCTTCAAGATCGCATACGCTAAAAATCACAAAAAACAAACATTCAAAGATCAAGTAACGGGACAAAACTTTTCGACGGTTATCAACGAAAAATCACGATTTAACGGTTATTTTAACTCTGATTTTGATTATTTTTTATAGCTGCACTCCTTGACCCTATGCGAATAGTGAATGAACTCGATCTTCAATTTAAAATATTTATACTAGTGGATACCACAAAATCTTATGTTATACTTAATGAAAGTATAAACAAACTCTTAAGTGTTAGTGAATCTATTGTTTTTATGGGATACACATTCTATGAAACTAGTTTCAACGATCCAATTGTCAAACATGTTTGTATATACTTCGAGATCGCATATGCCAAAATTTCCAAAAAACAAACATTCAGAGATCAAGTAATGAGACAAAACTTTTCAACGGTTATCAATGAAAAATCACGATTTAACGGTTATTTTAACTCTGATTTTGATAATTTTTTTACAGCTACACTCCTTGACCCTATATGAATACAATGAATGAATTCGATCTTTAATTTAAAATATTTACACTAGTAGATACCACAAAATCTTATGTCATGATAATTGATGAAAATTGAGGATTTTGTAAAAGGAATAACATGCAAGCTTTGAGTTCCATTGGCAAGGTTTAAACTTTTGAGAAAGGCTTCACAACCTTGAAAACAAAAACTCTTTCATTTTGCATATCCTTGCACATTTAATATTTTGTAATAGACTAGTAGTGTATGGATGTTTGTTTATTAGGCTCTTATTTTCAAGTGTAGATGTAGTACTTAAACGACAAATGTTGTGCATGGGTTGGTCCAGACATATCTAACTATTTTGTATTATAGCATTTGTATGCAAATGAGTCTAAGACTGAAACCCAAACAAAAATTATTGGTATGCAAATCCACCACATAGCTCCATGAATCTTCAATATCCTAAACAAAAATTAAAACACAAAACTCTAAGACTGAAACCCAAAAATTAAAACCTAGAATCTAAAATAACAAAAGCCACAAACAAATAAAGATTTCCAGAACACATTCAGAGCCCTCTTTTCCCTATCCCTCTTTTCTTTGACTTCCCATCTCTGCAAATCCAAAAAAAACCTAATTGAAAAAACAAGTAATTAGTTGCAGAAATGGAGATAATGATCAAGTTAGAGAAGGAAATATATGAGAAGGAGGAAGAGGAACCAAATGGCTGTGGAAATATGGCTGTTGAAGCTACACTCGCTCGAAAAAATGGAAATTTCTTGCCGAAATGGAAAATCTGATACAAAAGTCATATCTTTAAGGATCAAACGCTGATGCAAACCAGAAACACTCACTTCGAAGCTTCATTCTTGACTTCCTTCTTTTTGAAATTGGAGCTCAACCTAGAAATCCATAGCTCTTCCAAATGACAAAAAAGTGATGAAATGAGCTGAGGGTTTTTAGTATTTATATGTGGGTATTTTAGTAATTTCGGTTTTGTGCATAGTGTGCATGGCTTGTACATGGCCGGTTTGTCCTATTTATGTCCCAAGATTAAGGAAATGTCCTATTTTTGTCTATTTCTGACATGCTCGACCCTGATATCCTCCAAATACCAGGGTAGGCACGCGTTGGCTGACACCCAAAGGTGACGAAGCCATACTAACATGCAAGAACTATGAAGAAAGAATGAACATAAATAAAACTTGTAAATTTAACTATAATGAATATGCAATTGTGGAACGTGTCTAGAGCATATAACTAATCTAGAACATTGTAGAAGGAATAATATACAAATGTACTAGCAAATGAGTGGGTCCTACACAAAGAGGACTTGAAGATACCGATGCGGGAGTGCCTTGACACTGGGATTGTACACCTCGATTCTAAGTCTTGAGGGGGCGCAAAACAAAACATAAGTGGACCAAGTTTATATATAAGTACTACTAAAATAGTTATTCATCAACATACTAACCCCAGTTTATGGAAACTCACATATCATAATATGTAATAGGTTTTTCGAAAACCCTAGCATGCCTTAAAACCTTCATAAAACCTTATCATATACAGTGTGCTTAAAAGTAGTATCATAAGGCATAACTAATTCTTCATTCGCCCATAGGCCCTACATCACCCGACTGAAGCCATTTATAAGTAACATCCACCTCCAGGTCCTTCATCACCCGACCGAAGCCATATATAAGTAACATTTTCCAGTAGGCATATACAAGCACAGAAAATCATAAAC
This sequence comes from Pyrus communis, assembly GCF_041283825.1. NCBI lineage: Eukaryota > Viridiplantae > Streptophyta > Magnoliopsida > Rosales > Rosaceae > Pyrus > Pyrus communis. The sequence goes on along the minus strand of NC_142576.1, from coordinate 17,880,136 downwards.
ATATTATTTCCAAAATATATCTAATTGGAGCTCAATAGCTCAAACATCAGTGTTCTAGCTCAAACCATCATAAACCATGTTCAATAGTATATAATATCATATATATATATATATTTTTTTTTTTCAAAGAACGTAAATTCGATAAAGCATGATATTTTGTAAAATGTAAATCCAATTTACTAATAAACGTTTCAAAAAACGTAGCCATAAAATCATGATTTTCATGTATGCATCTCTAATAGTAAAAATGAAGGGGGACACTCACAGATACTCCGCCATCGAAGAGCCACACAAACAAAAGAAGACAGATGGGCCATAAACAAATGCACCTAAGCACATAAAGAGACCAATTAATAAAACTATACTATAATGATTCAATTTGGAAAAACGGACGTTGGAAACGGATTCAGGATGTCGAAAAACCTTAGGGGGGACCTTGGCTACCCCCATGCATCAGCCATATGCGCCGAGTTAGGTCGTTGAAAAGTTAACCAGAAAAGTCGTCGGCGCCGCCGTGGACAGCGGCAGAGCACAGTTGTTAAACCCCACCCCCATTTTATTTAAAACTGGTTTTTTAGTTCTTAATTGGTGAGCCCAAGGGGCCCACCCCTTTATTTTTGTCCCCCACCCCGTGACCCTCTTCTTTCTCTCCTTTCCTCTTTCTTCTCTCAACTCTCTCTGCATTCTCTTTTTCTACCCGAGCACCACACACACGCATACAGACCACCCACCCTTTTGTAGCCTCGATGAATCCATCACCCTCGAGTCTCCCTCCTCAGGATCTTCAACACGTCGAAGTCTCTCTCTTCCTTCTGCCACGGCAAGCACCGAGAGGGTGCAATGGCGAACTCCGTCGAACTCCACCATTTGCGAGTAGGTGAGGCTCAAAATCATCTTACCCTATCTTAATTTGGATGTTGGTACGAATTTCTGAGTATGTATACCTGTTTTGGTGAAGGTTGGACTTAAAATCAGTTCGGGTGTGTTAAACCAAGATTCTGGCGGGTACCCGTGGCTTCCAGTCCATTTTCCGGCCAACTCCAGCCACGATGACGGGAACCAAGGGTATATTTTGATTCCTTACCTTCGGGGTTTCAATTTGGTATATTGAATGACATGTTTTGGTTGAGTTTTGAGCTCTATCGGAGCTTGGGAATTCTCCGGCCGAAATCCGGCCTTTTCTTTCCTTGGAATCCGGCAACCCACCAAACCCAAGGCCTTTGGGCCTTTCCAGTCCAAGTCCCATAACCCTATTCAAATTTGTCTAACCCATTTATTTAAGTTAAGCCCAATAACCTTTTGGAGACCTAACCCATACTCTGGGTCCTATTGAACTTGGGCTCGAGCCCTTTTATTTTTAGTTAGGCCTGCAAGCCGAGTGTATGTGTGCGCGCGCGCGTGCACGCGCATGCTGTGCATGCGTATACATGTTGTGCATGTGTGTGTGTTTGTGTAGCGTGTGTATGTGTGTCCGTGTGAGTGTGTGCACGTGTGTGTATGCGTGTGTGTGTGTGTGCGCGCGCGCTCATGCCGTGCATGCGTATGCTTGTTGTGCATGTGTGTGTGTTTGTGTAGCGTGTGTATGTGTGTCCGTGTGAGTGTGTGCACGCGTGTGTGTGTGTTGTGCCGTGTGTGTGTATGTTTGTGTGGGTTTGGGTTTAAGCCCAAACCACCCCTTTTCACCCTAACCCTTTTTAACCAAAAACCTTAGGACCCGAAAACCTAAAATCTCTCCTAGGCCAATTTCGATGTTCCGAATCCGTTTTTGGCGTCCATTTCCTAGAATTCTATTGCTTAGGCATAGTTTGATAAATTGTACATTTTTGTGCTTAGGTGAACTTGCTAGTGGGGATTTCCTTAATCCTTTTCCGCACAACTCTGCTGCTACGGAGTATCTGTGAGTGGACCCTTTCAAAAATTACATGATTTCATAGTTTAACTGCATAAATGAAAATGATGCCTTACGAGTTTATGGATTGATTTTATGTTAAGCATGTTTAATGAAATGTTGATTATCGTCTTGTTATTTTGTAAGGAATTAATTGTTGGCCTATATTGAGCTATATTTTAATATATCGTATTTTCTATAAAAACCATGAACTGGTAGACTATCTGATCGATGACGATAGGATGCTAGAACATGTTTTAGAAACCCCTCTTTATAGTATAGATGATGGATGACTTTATACTATGAAGTGGTTATTTATGAGAGGCGTAACTATTTGTGCGTACCTAGAGGACACTATGCCGCCTGGGGCGAGGATCTGGTGTTGGCAGTTAGGCCGGGAGAAATAATCCCTAGCTACAGGCTGAGGGACACGGAGCAGGCATTGGGCCAGGAGTTGGTAATCTCTGGCTACGAGCGCAGAGACCACGGTGCTGGCATAGGGTCGGGAGTTATATTTATTCAGTGATCTTACTAGCAGCACACTGCGCTTACGAGACTATCTGTGAGACGATTGATATTTTGATTTCCGCGATGTTTTTCCACGATATGTCTTTTAAGATGTTTTTGGCATGCTAGGGTTTTCAGTAAACCTATCACTTATTATGCTAGTACTTTTCATTATTAAAACTTGGGGGTTAGTATGTTCACAACTGTTTTCGTATTATGTATGTATATGAACCTGGTCCACTCACCTTTATTTTGCGCCCCCATTCCGGTCTTAGAATCGAGGCATACAATCCCGGCGTCAAGGCACTTCAACATCGGCATCTTCAAGCCGTCTCAGTGTAGGACCCACTCTTTTATTCATTCAATTTTATATTATTTCTTTTAGTGTTCTAATTAGCTGTATGCTCTGAACACGTTCCTAAGTTGTTAATTCATTGTATTTCAATTCATAACCCTTATTTATTTCTCATTCTCAGCTTTTGTATCAATTAATGACTTTCGTCACCCTCGGGTGTCGACCAACGCGTGTTTATCCTGGTATTCGAGCAATATCAGGGTCGGGGCATGTCAACAATACCTTTGATAGAGGCACGTGTGCTCCACGCAACAACCAAGACAAGTGTCAACGCGTGGACCCATGCACTACCCTAGACCTGGGATCCGGTCGAGTCGAGTCGAATTTGGGTCTTAAGGTTGGGCATGGGTAATAGGTTGGGCCCGGGTAGCAAAGTTGGGTTGTGCCCAGGTTAAAAAGTTAGGCCCAATTTCTAGGTTTGGGCTCAGAGCTGGGTTTTGGGTTGGGTTCTGATCCGATTTTGGATCCAATGTTGGTTTCATGTAGGGTTGACCAGATTTCAGGCCATGGGTTCGGCTGAAAAACTAGGCAACATTTCTCGAGCTCCATTCAAGCTCATTTCTACACCATTTGCAATGATTCAAAAGCCAAAATGAAGCTTAGAATGAGAAGAAGAGATTCATACCAATTTGAATTCATGTCGTGGCCGAAGTTGGCCAAAAAATGGCTTGGAATGCATGGTTTCTCACTGGAAAACTTGGGTTTGAATACTTCCTTCGTTCTTGCGTGATCTCATAGTTCACAAAGCCTAAACTAGGTTAAAACTGAACCATAATAATGAACAAAGAAAGTTCTAGGTATCCCGAGGCTGACCTCACATTGGGAAAATAGAGAACTCACCTGGAATTCGACTAGGAAAACCAAAAACAGTGAACTTCACCACTACCGGAGCTCCACAGTTTAGGTATAGGGTCGAGACGGTGAGGTTCAAATGTTGATGGTGTTAACGTTCCCGTTGTTGTTGCTTGTGTGTCATGCATTGTAGGTTGCTTGTGGGAGGAGAGGGCGCAGCAAGGGAAAAAGAGGCAGAGAGAGTGGTCTGAGAGTTGTGAAGAGAAGAAAGGACACAAGTCCAAATGGAAGTAGGAAAGAGGGTCGGGGACCAAGAAGAAGTGGGCCCCTACATGGCACACCAACCAAGGTCAGAAAGCAAACCTTTCAAAATATCTTTCAACCACAGTGAAATTACAAAATTGCCCTTCCATTTCATAAAGTTCGGGATAGGTCGTTATAGTTTCCCTAGAATTTATCAAGTTCTTCAAATAACTCAAGATGCCTGCAATACTGTTAAGACCCGTCTCTAGTTACATTATTTTAATGTTAAAAGTGTAAAATGAACAAAATGGTCCTATAGGCGAGAATGTTGACTTTCATTGACCATTATTTAGTTAGACGTATGACCCATTCTTTTAGTGTATTTGTGTAGTACTCTTCACTACGAACACATAGGCGTAAGCATAATTGAATTCAATGTTAGAAAGAAGCTTTTACGAATTTCAGAACGTCAAAGACAATTCGATAATTTCATGTTCGGGAGATATTTTTTATGTTTACCTTCAGTGGCCTTAAATTGTGAGCCACTGGGCCCACAATCTTTCTCTCATCTCCCTTACCTCTCCCACACTATCGGCTCTCTCTTCTCTTTCTCTTTCCTTCACCGAGCCACATCCATAACCCATATCTTAAAATCATCATCGAATTATATTTTCGACATCACAATCATCTTTATCTCGTCACTATGAACACAACCATATTCTTGGTATCTTGAAATTCGAACTACGAAGCCTTGTTCACAAACTCCAATGCGAGCCATAACTTTTTGGGCCATTTTCCAGCCAATTTACGGCAAGTTAGTTGTAGAGAAGGGTACCGCCTTGTTTGTCTCGTCAAGAGGTTGATTTTCATCTTTGAATCACCCAATTTTGTTGAGTATGGAAGAAGTTATAACCATTTGAATTTTCCTCAGTTTTCAATTACCTCCGCGACTTTGCAGTCAATTTCCAACCATCTTTGACCACTTTTTGAACTATAAACAGGTATAATCTTGTTCTACACTTCCTTATCTTCATTTTGATATATTATGGGTCGAAATTAGTTAAGAATTGAAGAAGTTATAGAGCTTTGAAAATTCCTATAAATCTGGCCAAAATCTACAGAAACCGATGGGTTTTTCGGTGTACCGAGTCGACACGGCCCGATGACCCAAAACCTGGTATTCAACCCAACCCATTGACACGTTGACCCGACCCATTGACCTCACCTGGATCCAATTGGAATATTTTTTGGAATATTCTAGGGAATATTTTTTTTTCGTTGACTTTTACGAAATTTTTTCAAGAATTCTCCTAGGCTAATTTCGATGCCTTGAATTCGTTTTTAGCATCTGTTCTCAGTTCACTTTTTGGGTTAACCGTTGACTTTCCCGTTGTTAGTATCTGTGAGTGGACCTTTTTCTAAATGCATGATTTTAAATGTTAGGATTCCATACATGAAAAGGATGATTTTATGATTTCACATTTCTTGAATCACATATGATTGGAGTAGGATTCTCTCCCCTCTTTTTTTCCCTCCTCTTCCCTCCCCTTCTATTTGAACAGTCATGGTTAAGCCACGTCAACATCTTATATTAATTTTTTATAATAAGAGAAAGACAAAATAAGAGAATGTGAGAGAAGGGGATAGAAGGGGATGGAAAAAGGAGGGAAGAGAATCCTAGTCCTATATTATTTCATGCTTTACGTTTTACGAAAGATTTACGAACTATTGCTTTTACGCATTTCGAGATATTATGGATTTGTAAATATGGTTTTTGGTGATGATCTTTTGAGCTAGAATGCTCCTATGGTTTTATGATATTATGTTTCGAGCTTTTGAGCTCTAATGATTGGTGCGAAAGATTTGGTTTATGATATGATGCTTTGAGCTTTTGAGCTTCAATGATTTGACGTGAAAGATATGTTTTATGTTTTTAGTGCTTACTTAGTGGGTAATCATACAACACATACGCACAACATGAGTATGTACCTATCTATTGGCATATGACCGAGTTTACGCGTATTTAGGTACTTTATGATTATACTCCCAGCTTCACTGGCGAAACCAGTGTCGAACAACTTCACTATCCACGGCTAGTGTCGGTGTGTTATGTACCTTTTCTTCTCTGGTGTAACCTAGAGTCATACAACTTCACATTTGGGTGGGCTCACTATGTTTCTTCACTGGCGTAACCAATTGTCGTACAGCTTCACCCTCGAGTGATGGATATGTCTTCGGCCGACTATGATACCCCTAGTTAAGTACATTATTTTATGATTTACAAAGGTTTTATGGATTTGCCTTCGGGTGACTATGTTACCATTGCTAAGCATTATTTTATACATGCACGTTTTACTAACGTTTTCATGGCATGCTAAGGTTTTCAGAAATCCTACTATGTAGTACTATATGAGCTTTTCAAAATAGGGGGTTAGTATGTTCAAAAGAAAAATGGTTTTACTTAGTATTATTATTATTATAAACTTTGGTCCACTCATTTTTTTGTTTTGCTCCCCCTTCTGGACTTAGAATCAAGGCCTACATTCTCGGCGTCGAGACATTCCCGTATCGATACCTTTGAGTCTTCTCAGTGTAGGGCCCCCTATCTTTGTAATCTCATTATTATATAATATTCCTTTCGCAGTATTCTTGATTAATTGTATTTCTGAACACGCTTCCACATTTGCATATTTCATTATATTTAAATTACATATTTTGTTTATGTTCGTTTTTTTCTTCATAACTTGCATGCATGTTAAAATGATTTTCGTCACCCTCGGGTGTTAGCCAGCACATGCCCATCCTGATATTTGGAGGATATCAAGATCAAGGCATGTCAAGTATTACAGTCTAATAGTATATTTTTTCACTTGTAAGTGAGACATCTGAACCTTGACTCACATGAATAGCAAAGGCCTATTATATTTGTTGAGTTCAATACCTAGTTAATGATTGACCCATTGAATAATCTCCCTATTAAAGATGCCGTAAATTATGGTTACGAAAATTTGGTGTTCCAAGCATTTTGTAATCCTTATAGATGGACCCATAAATCATTTTCTTATTGTTTTCCTCCCAAAGAACTTTGGTGGGCGGTTTTGTTTTCATCTCTCTCTGTCTTTATCACTGACTTTATACGAACTTACAGAGGAAGTTGCTGCCTCACCAAGTTTTTAAATATGACTTTATATTGCTAATCATCATCCGAATTATGCCATCCAGTGTCTTTTGAAATTCCAAAGAAACCCAGTTAGGCTTTTGCTGCTTCAAACTCCATCGAGTTTTTAAAGACACTTCACTCTCTGTTACTCTCTTACATTTATTTACCTACAGTTCTCGAATTCTCTGAGCTTCCGCTTTCACTCTTGCTCCCTGCTGCGTCTGCGTCGATCAGTTTCTGTGAGTTCCTCATTTTCTGTTTAGTTCTTTACAATTTGGGAATCAATAAATTTGGTTTTCCTTTGAGGGTGTTTGATAACTATTTTGTTTTTGGTTTTATCATTTTTCAACTGAATTGCCAAACAATTTTTAGCTTTTAATTTTTTAAAAATTGAAAACTAAAATAGTTATCAAACGGACACTTTACTCTAGTACTTTGTGTGATATTCAAAATACGATTGCTGATTTAGTTATTTTTGTTGGAAACTTGGCGAATGTAGTAGAGAGAAGCTAACATGGATAAAGACGTAACCCGGAATAAATCTGTTGATCCTCTTGTGGTGGAAGAAGCCATACAAGAACTTGGTAACTTCTCTTACCTTTTTCAATACCTTGATTACTTCTTATAAATAGTTATAAATTATTTGCTTTGTAAGTTGGTGGCTTCTCTAACCATTTTCGTTTTACAAATGTATATGATTCATGCAATTTGTTTGTTTTATTTTGTAATTTGTAAGTGTTTTATGTGCAGGGTGTGAACCATCTGATGATGAACAACCCCGTTATGTCCCAATCGAGCTGGTCAAACCTCCGTGTTCAAATGATGCTAGTGTAATGTATCATTGCTACTTAATTGAGCTGAAACCGAATTTTGATTGCAATATTCCAGTTAGTGATATCATACTTGGCACAAGGAATGAACTTGATTGTGATACTGTTGCAAATATGAATTTTGAATTACAAGTTCAAGGGGGTCCTTTAACAGTAAACTTTAAACATGCTGGAGATGTTAGTCTAAGTTCAGAGCAGGTACAGCTTCTCGTGTGTTACTACCTTTTAGTGTTATATGACATGATATAAAAGATAAACCAATGGTAAATCTTGGTTGTGTAATTTTATTTGCCAGGTTCTTGCATGCAGAAGGTTCCAAATCACAATTTTTAAGATTCTAGTGGATTGCAAATTGAAAAAGTTGGATGAAGTTTTAGAAAGATTTTGTTTGGGACAAAACCATCGGACTGAATCGATTGATTACCTTTTGCTACCGGTAGAAAGGATACACCAGAGACCATCAATCATTGATTTGGAAAGCATTATGTCTATGTCGTCTCTCTGTAACGATGATTCTAAGAATAGTGCTTGTGTAAATTTTCCCCAACCCAAAAACAATTCCCATGTTCTGCTACATACCCAAAATGGTATGGTTTGTACTTGCAGGATCCAGAATTGTGTGGTCTATACGCCTCATAACAGTATCCTGTATTGCATCACTGGTCTGTTGGATGACTTGAATGGAAACTCACTGATGAAGGACAGCAAATCTCTTACCTACAAAGCCCACTATGAAGCAAAGTATGTCTTCTATCATTATCTCTTGTATTTACATGTCTCGTCTTTCCATTTTAAGGATCATCCGTCTCCAAAGTAAAAGAAATCATGAAGTATTCGGTATAGTTTCAATATATGGTTGGGTTAAAATGATATATGCAAGCCATTTTTATTAACTCAGATGATTTCCTTACTGCAGGCATGGGATCAACCTGTGTTTCGATCAACAGTTATTGTTGAATGGGAGACACATTTTTCGGGTACAAAATTATCTTCTGAAGTGCCGACAACAGACCAAAAAAGGTCTGATTTCGTAGCCTCTTTCGGTCCTGTGTATTGGACAGAAAATTTGATGAATAATTCATAATCCATCTTTAATATAAATAAATACGTGTATACATCTGTATACATAATGATTAGATGAAAATTCACATGGTTGCTAACTTGATATTGCTTTGCCAGAGTTATCGAAATTTGGTTGTTCTCCCTTATCACTTTCCTTCGTTGAAAATGCATTTTAATTTTTTTGATACAAACTTTTGCAATGTGCGTTAACATTTTAGTTCTGCAAACCAAAAACTAATCCAAGCTTATTTCATAATTATTATCCAATAAAAAGCTTAATATTGCAACTTCTTTTGCAGAATCAAGTGATAAATCTGTTGAATTGCCGCCTGAACTTTGTGCTATAATTATGTCACCTATATCAACCAGCAATTTATATTCGTTCTCACTTGTTCCGTCCATCATGCATCGGCTTGAGTCTTTACTACTCTCTGTCAACTTGAAACACATGATTTTGGATCATTGCCCTCAAAATATTACTATCCCAACCATCAAGGTATACTACATTTTTACATAGGGAAAGGTATTATCCTATATTTAGCGAAACGTTTATGTATTGATAAGCAACAACATTTCTGAATTTTCGCTGTCAAATTTCTCTTTGTAGGTCCTGGAATCTATTACCACAAAAGGTTGCCAAGAGAACTTCGATTTGGAATCCTTGGAAACTCTTGGAGATTCCTTTCTTAAGTATGCTGCAAGTCAGCAGCTTTTTAAAACCTATCAAAATGATCGTGAGGGCCTCCTTAGTGTAAATAAGGAAAAAATAATTTCTAATCTTTCCCTTGGCAAGCTTGGATGTGACCGTAAAATTTCGGTAACAATTATTTATTCAATCATTTCATTTCGAGTTATAATCATGTTATCCTCGTGAATTTTCTGAAACCTGCATTCAAATTGTTACCATTTGATTTTCGAATGTTTTTCCTATAAACGTTGTTGCATGACTCATCTGCCATTGTTTACATGTTGTAGGGTTTTATTCGTGAGGAGAGTTTTGATCCGAAAAAGTGGACTATACCTGGAGATTATTCTGGAAATTATTTCTTAAATGAGGAGTTGCTTTTTAATAAAAGAAGCATTTACGTTGGGGGAACAAGGAAGATCGATACTAAAGGTGTTGGAGATGTAGTTGAGGCACTAATCGGTGCATTTCTTAGCACAGGTGGTGAACTAGATGCCATATATTTCATGAACTGGGTTGGTATAGAGGTGGATTTAGACCACATACGATATGAGAGGCACTTACAAGTGCAGCCGGAGAAGCTCATTGATGTCGGACATTTAGAGTCATTGCTTGACTTCAAATTTTGTGATCCTTCTCTTCTCGTGGAAGCGCTAAGCCATGGTTCTTACATGCCAGGAGGTTACCAGGTGCGTGCAATGATGCGATGACGATGAAACTTTTTCCATGCATATCTACTTTTTATAAATATGTATTTTTTGTCACTTCAAAGTATGCTGGATTCGGTCTCTTTAATGTGGAATCTATTACATAAAAGTTTAGTCCCGAACGTAGCAGCTTATTCTGCTCATGTTCATTGTCAGTTAAACAGTTCCTAGGAGACTATCTGCAGTTAATTTTTAGGCAATTTGTTACTTTAAAGTCCTATGATATGTTCATAACTTTTCAGATGTACCTTCTTTGTTGTGCAGCGGCTAGAATTTCTTGGTGATGCGGTGTTGGATTATATGATCACTGCTTATTTTTACTATACGTATCCTGGGATGATGTCGCCACGATTTTTAACTGATATGAGGTCTGCTTCTGTGAACAACGATTGTTATGCACGATCTGCTGTGAAGGCCGGATTACACGAGCACATTCTTGCTTCGGACATAGTCCACCGAAATATTGACTCTACTGTTAACAATTTTGGATTGCTATCTACAGAATCAACTTTTGGATTTGAATCTGAGACATCCTTCACCACTGTTAGTTTCTAATGCGTATCATGCTCATATCATTCCTCTGCTGCACTTTTTTTTTTCTTCTTTTTTTTTTTTGAAAAATCTATAAGAAATGACTCTTGGATTTCTCATTTCTTAATGAATAAGAAATTACAATCAGTTTATATATACATGTGAGAAAATAGCTTAGTAACTAATTAAACCTGATTAACTAACTAATCTAGGATTAGTTACATGGACAGCTGTAACAAACTAGAAAGTAAAATACATCAGACTATACATGTGCTATAGGTGCCTTATTACACCCCCTCAAGCTGAACGGAGGAGGACCGAGGCAAAGCTTGGAACGAAGAAGGTGAAACCGAGCTTTAGAAAGAGATTTGGTGTGGATATCAGCAAGCTGGGACTGAGTATTGAGATAGTGCACCTGAAGCAGCTTGGCAAGAACAAGTTCACGTATGTAATGATAATCAATTTCCACGTGTTTGGTACGAGCATGAAAGACGGGATTTGAGGCCAGAGAAATAGCAGAAACATTGTCACACCAAAGAGTAGGAATAGTAGTGAGAGGAAGAGCAACATCTCTGAAAATCTTACATATCCAGGTGAGTTCAGCTGCTGTGTGGGCAAGGGAGCCATATTCGGCCTCTGTAGAAGATCGAGCAACTGTATGTTGCTTCTTGGCGCTCCAACTAATCAAGTTGCGACCCAAAAATATACAATATCCACTGGTGGACCTGCGATCAAACACACAACCTGCCCAATCGGCATCAGAGTAAGCAGTAAGATGCAAGGGACCCTTCTTAAACCACATTCCTTGATCAAAGGTGCCTTTTAAGAACCGTAAGATCCGTTTAACTGCCTGAAAGTGGGAATCGCGTGGACAGTGAAGGAATTGACAGACTTGATTCACGGCAAAGGAAAGATCCGGGCGTGTCCAAGTGAGATATTGTAAAGCCCCAACGATAGACCTGTAGTCTTTAGGATCAGCCAAAGGATCACCAACATGATCAAGCTTCTGAGATCCGAGAGGAGTAGAACAGGGCTTACAACCTGCCATGTTGGTCTTGACTAAGAGATCTAAAGCATATTTGCTTTGAGACAGGAAAATACCCTCAGCAGATCTGTGAACTTCTAGGCCAAGAAAATAGTGCAAGGGACCCAAATCCTTAACAGGAAATAAGGAACGAAGTTGCTGAATAAACTGTTGACACAGAGATGTATTGGGACCAGTCACGAGGATATCGTCCACATAGACAAGAACAAGGACAGGGGAAGGTTGAAGCTTCACAAACAGAGAGCAATCAGAGGTTGAGTTTGTAAAACCAAGAGAGATCAAAGCTTGAAACAGCCTGTCATACCATGCCCGAGGGGGCTTGCTTTAAGCCATAGAGGGATTTGTGAAGTTTACAAACAGAGGAGGGTTGTAAAGGATCAATGAAACCGGGGGGTTGCTGCATAAACACATCCTCTTGAAGATTGCCATGGAGAAAGGCATTGCTGATATCCAGTTGGTGTAAAAACCAATCATATTGCACTGCCAGTGTAAGAAGAATGCGAATAGTAACCGGTTTAGCAACCGGACTGAAAGTCTCCTGGAAATCAATACCCTCTTGTTGATGGAAGCCCTTAGCAACAAGACGGGCTTTGTACCGATCAATAGAACCATCAGGTTTCCGTTTGATCCGGAAAACCCATTTGCAGCCGACCAAGTTTTGATTGGGAGAGGAAGGGACAAGAGTCCAGGTGCCGGTGGATTGGAGGGCTTGAAATTCTTCAAGCATGGCTTTATGCCAGTGATCATACTTGGAGGCTTGCAAATAAGTAGTAGGCACAAATGAACTAGGATCAATAGGGTGTTTGGTAGCTGCGAGCACTCGAGGCTTGAAGATTCCAGCTTTAGATCTGGTGAGCATGGGATGAGTGTTGGCTGGAACTGAAACTGTGGGAGATGGAGCAGGAGAGGGCTCGGGAGATGAAGAAGAAGTGGGAGGGGGCTGGGGAGAGGGAGATGGAGAGGCAGTAGATGGAGGAGGGGTGTCTCGAGGGCCGAAAGACAACATTGAAGAAGATGTGGTGGCAGGGAGGCTGGACTGAGGAAATGGTAGGGAGAACTCAGGTGACGGAGAGAGAGGGACAGAGGAAGAACTCGGTGAAGAACCATGGTGAAGAAAAGAGGAATCATGAAAAGGAAAATGATCTTCATTGAAGAGAACATGCCGGGAAATATAGACACGGTCAGAAGATACATCGAGACACCGATAACCTTTGTGTTGCAGGCTGTAACCAAGAAACACACAAGGCTTGCTTTTTCCATCCAATTTGGAGTGCAGATAGGGCTTGAGCCAAGGGTAGCAGCAGCAACCAAACACTTTTAACTTGGAATAATCAGGAGGCTTGTTAAAAAGAAGTTCCCATGGAGACTGAGAAGATCCAGAAATAGGCATGCGATTGATAAGATACAGGGCAGTAGAAAAGGCTTCGACCCAAAACTGGTGAGGAACTTTAGAAGCAACAAGAAGTGTCCGTGCAGTCTCAGTAAGATGTCGATGCTTGCGTTCCACACACCCATTTTGCTCAGGAGTGTGTGGACAACTAAATTGATGAGAAATACCATGTTGAAGCAAAAAAGAAGAGAAAGCAGAACCAGTGAACTCACCCCCTGAGTCTGTGCGAAAAATCTTGATTTTATTTCCAAGTAAGTTTTCAACATAAGCTTTGAACATTACAAAAGTAGAGAAGACTTCGGACTTGCGTTTTAAAGGAAACATCCAACTGTATTTGCTATACTCATCCACAAAGAGAACATAGTACTGATATCCACTAACAGATGAAACTGGACAGGGACCCCAGACATCACCATGAATTAAGTGCAACCTATCTGAGACAGTAGTAGTACTAGAAGAAAATGGGAGCTTGTGATGTTTACCAATTGCACAGTCTGCACAAAAAAACTGAACAGAAGCGGAAGTATGAGGAACAAGCTTATTAGTACGTAAGATCCTTCTGAAAATAGCTGTGGAAGGATGACCAAGGCGTTTATGCCATTGTTGTAACGAAGCTTGAGTGCTAACAAGTGCAGAATAAGAAGCTTGAAAAGGCTGGCCTTGCAGAGGATAGAAGCCATCCCTAACTGGGCCGCGAAAAAGCATCTTCCCAGTGGAACGGTCCTTGATGACAGAACCATCAGAATCAAGGGTTAAAGAGCAATAATTGTCTCGAAGAAATTGATATGCAGAGAGCAAATTGAACTTCATCAGTGGCATATGAAGAACATTATGTAACCGAAAAGCAGCATGTGGTGTTTGGAGAATAGAAGAACCTGTATGGTGAATTGGCATACCTTGGCCATCACCAGCATAAACCTTGTCTTCACCAGAATACGGAATGGGAGAAGATATTGCAGAGATATCATTGGTGACATGCGCAGTAGCACCAGAGTCCAGAAGCCAGGTAGGCTGAGAAGAAGAAGCAGTAGTGGCACACATAGCAGCAAGCTTGGCAGGGGGAATCTTTCCAGCAAAAGCATGGTTCATCCGAGCATAGCAGTCAAGAGCCTCATGATCTGAAGAATTGCATATTTGACAGGGAGATCGATGGCCAGAAGAACGATTGAATCCACCAGAGTTGCGATTGAAATTACCAGAAGTATGATAAAAAGAACCATTGCCAGGGCTAGAGTTGGGATAATTGCCACGATAGTGACCACGGCCTCGATTGTTTTTCTGAAAATTGCTTCGACCACGATTATTGCGCTGGAAATTATTGCGATTGCTATATGTGGAATGTTGAGGAGCATATGCCTGTGAGGGAGGAGGCGTAGGTAAAAGACCTTGCTGGAGAGATGAAGTGTGAGCAGCAAAGGCTTGAAACGGTTCAGTGAGAGACGAGGACGGAGCTTTCTTCTTACGATGCATGAAAAGCTCTTTGTTCAGAAGTAATCCATGAAGTTCATCTAAGGAAGTAGATGAAATTCGAAGCAGAATCGAATCAATGAAAGATTCGTAATCATCAGAGAGTCCATTTAGGGTAACAGCGATGAGATCTGGTTCCGACACCGGTGCACCGGCAGCCATAAGAGCATCAGAGATGCTTTTGATATGTTGCAGATAATCAGAAATTGACAAATCTCATTTCTGAACCGCATGAAGACGCGATCGGAGCTGGTGAATGTGCGCCGCCGAGACTCCGCCAAAACGTTGTTCCAGAATCTGCCATAATTCGCGAGACGAGGTAACGCCAACAGTGAATGGAATAAGATCTTCCGAGAGAGTGGAGTTCAGCCAGATGAGGATATTTTGATCCTTTTCAAACCAGATCTCGAAATCAGGGTTAGGAACTGCAGTACTTGTACCAGATTGATTGAGAAGAAAAGGCGGTGGACAAGTCTCCGAGCCATCGATGATACCTGTAAGCTTGTAACGCCGGAAAATTGGAGCAAAAAGAGCCTTCCAGACGAGATAATTGTCCTTCTTAAGCTTTGTAGGAACCATACAACTGATGTTTTGGATGGAAATTGAAGAAATTGAAGAATTAGGGTTTATCGGAGTGGGATTTGATGAAAGAGGAGAGGGATTCTGAGCAAAAACTTCTGGATTTGCAGGCGAAGAAGTAGAAGACGCCATTGTCGATCAAGATTGTGCAAAGAAAGACAAGATTTGGGAGGAGAAGGCAAAGATTGTAGAGGAAGCTAGGATCGGTGCGTGAGCAGAGAGGCGAGTGATACCATATAAGAAATGACTCTTGGATTTCTCATTTCTTAATGAATAAGAAATTACAATCAGTTTATATATACATGTGAGAAAATAGCTTAGTAACTAATTAAACCTGATTAACTAACTAATCTAGGATTAGTTACATGGACAGCTGTAACAAACTAGAAAGTAAAATACATCAGACTATACATGTGCTATAGGTGCCTTATTAAAATCGAACATTATGAGCTACACTTTTAAGCTCCACGAATTTTTTAGCGATTCTAGGACTGGAAACTTCGGGTACTTCACCTACGTTTTCCTACTTTTTATGGTTTTATCCATGTTACAACAAATGCCTACCTAACAAGCTTACACTAGAGATACCTGAATTGTAGAATATTGTACTCCCATAACGCTCATAAGAATCCCTTTTATGTAGGTACTTGCGGATATTGTTGAGGCTTTAGCGGGAGCAATTTTTATTGATTCTGGATACGATAAACAAATTGTCTTTCAGAGTATACGTCGTCTCTTAGAGCCCTTGGTTTCTCCAGAAACGTTGAGGCTCCATCCTGGAAGAGATTTCAATGATTATTGCCAAAAAAAGCATTATAATGTGCAGAAACTTGTCGACTGCTTCCAAAATGGTGAAGCTATGGTTACAATAGAGGTTGAAGCGGAAGGGGTCACATACAAGCATAAATCAACTGCTTCTAATAAGATAACTGCACGTAAATTAGCACAAAAACAAGTTTTGAGGTCTCTGAAGGAAAATGGTCTCTGAAGGAAACTACAGAAACAAGTTTGAAGGATTTTCCAGCGGACATATAGCTTCAAAGACATTGTGAATTTACATGCTAAAAAACTGAGGTTCCTACCATGGACATGCACTCGTCTTCTGGGTGCCGTACCTACAAAATGTTTAAAAATAGGACTGATGAGCATCTACCAATAATGTTAGACTCGACATGTTTCATAAAAACACATGAGCAGCCCGTGAGTAATGTAGTGTTTGATTATTCCTTTTTCCTTAAGTTTGGATCATTTAGGAAAACAAATGTAATGTTTTGTTTGATTATTCCATTTACCTGAAATCAGTGAGCAACTTGTGGCTTGAATGGGTTTGGAATTCCATTACTTGGAATGACTGTTTCGAAAGCCTCTACAAGCAGTGATACTTTTCTTTTCCGGGCTGGAGTTAATCTGGAAACAGCCTGTTGAAGGGCATAATCAAGCATCCATTCCTCGGAATTCTTCCTGTCGTCCATGTTTAGATGCTTTAAATGAACCTTCTCTGCTTCGGGGTCAGGTTCGAAGGGCAGATATCGTGGCCCTTGTGGACTGAACTTCTTTACCTTTTCCAATGCCTTGATAAATCTGTTGAGAAGAATCATTTTTTTCAGATTGCTCCAGTTCTTCGACATTTTCTTGGCAGGTTTGTCTTCCACCTTTGCGACTGGATTTTCTTCTTCTTGAATGGTAGCATTATCAAACTTGGCGAAGTTGGTGGATTTCGAGATGAAAGATTTCCCTTCTACGACAACTTTATTTTTTGGAGGTTCCTGCTCTGGGCATGAGTCTCTAGTGCTTGGTTTATCATCATCTGATTCATCCTGGTTCTCTGGAAGAACAATTTCATCAATTGCTTTCTCGACCTGCAGCTTGATAGCTTCAATATGGCGGAGTTCAACCTTTTTGTTGTCTGCATAGTCACTTTTCTCTTGATCTATTTCAGGCAATCTGTTGGCGTCGTCTACTTGTTCCTCTTTAGCTCCTTCAAGTGGTTCATCTCCATCTTTTGGATCGATAGTTGATGCCATATGCTTATATACTAAGAACCATAAGTTTGTATATTTCTTCTTTTCTAACCGGGCTTCATGTTCTCTCACCTCTTCTCTTGCTGCCATTTGCTCCTCAGTTGATCCTATGGAAGCTAAAGAAATCACCGTGTTATCTGCTGTTGAGTCCTCGTGACTTTCAGTGATTTGGTCCTCGGATGAATTTGACTGTTCATCAGTTTCGGTAATTAACTTATTGGTGTCAGATTCGATATTTTCCACCATGGAACCAATGTTGCTAAGTTCCAAACTCGCGATCAAAGTAACTTCTTTGGAGGCTTCTTGAACCACTTCATTTACCAGACCTTTACAACTGGGGCTACCATGTTCATCTTGCTCCAAGGAGGTTTTGTCACATAACTTGGGATCTTTGATTTCTAATGAAGAAATACTGGTAAAGTCAATGACTTTCTCATCCCGATCACAAGCATTTACAGAAACAATTTGATTCTCCTTCTGAGCTTCACCAGTGGCCTCAGGAACAGTAATATCCCTTTCGGTTTGAATGGAACAGTGGACTATACTCGACTCTCGAAGCTTAGGAAAATTCACTTGACTTCGCTGCTCTTGCATTTGAAAATCACTGACTTGATCGGGGGACTCATTTAAACTTTTCTCAGGACACGACACATTCCCAAGCAAGATTTCTGCAGAAGATTCCGAGTCACTCCCTTTACCTTGATGAACAGAACTTTGAACTGGCAAACCATTGCAGACTTGAAGATCTGACTTAGTGGAATCTGTTTCGTTGGACCTCTGGCTGCCCTTAACTTCTGAAAACGGGAGAACTGTTTCAAACGCTTCTACCAGCAGTGCTACTCTTTTTTGTTGAGGCTGAGGTAGTTTAGATATAACCTGTTGAAGTGCATAATCAAGCATCCACTCCTCGGCATTCTTTCTCTCTTCTGTCTTCTGCTGTCTTAGATTGATTTTTTCTGCTTCTGAATCAGGATGCAAAGGCAGGTACTCTCGCTTCGGGTAATTGAGGTTCCTCACCTTTTCAACTGCCTTGACAAATCTCTTGAGGAGAATGAATTTTTTAAGACTGCTCCAGCTCTTGGGTGTTTTCTTGTCCGTCTTAACTCCCACTTCTGACATAGTTTTCTCTTCTCGATTTTGTCCCGTACTAGTCTCAGACAAATGACTGGTGGTTGAGGTGCTCTGCTCCCCACCCTCATCTATTGTCTGTTCTACTGCTTCCAAGTCTGAGCTGGCGCCACTAGTAGATGATTGATCATCATATGAGCAGTCCTGAATTTCCGGGAGAAGAATGCTATCAAATGCTTCTTGCACCAGCTGAATGGCATCATGGCAACATATCTCAGTAGTTTCATCTCCTGCTCTGTGATTGACAGAAACTGTATGCTCGTCTGTTTCTGTGAAACTTAAATTGTCTGTGTCGCACGTGATGTTGGCATCTTTTGGTTTCTCTTCCTTGTCTGATCCATCAAGAGGGAGCTTGTTTTCAACATTTGGAGTGATACCTTTTGCTGCGTGCTTGTACATCAACTGCCACATTCGGGTATATTTCTCCTTTGCTTGCGCACATCTTTTTTGGTTCTCATTATCTGCAATTTGTTCCTTCGAAGCTGGACTATGAGAAGCAGAAGAGACTTCCTTTTTTTCATTGTCCCTTGTGGATTCCACAACATCATGAGGGGTTGGTCTTTCCGAATTATCTGGTAGTTTGACAGTTGCACAATCATCGACCTCCATATTTTTTCCAATCAATGTAGGATCATTAATGCTCATATCATCTGTGCAAGTGGATAGAGAGCCTTCATTGTGATCAGACACTGCGAATTTCTCTTCATTCCAGTCTGTTTTGGTGGACTCCAAATTTGTAGCGATGCAACAAAATTCCGGACTTAAACAATCCTGTGCAGGGAGTGACACCATAGCATTCGTTTCATGAACTGCGCCATTTCCATTGCAGGCCATGTGATTTGTCTGATCATCCTTATTTTTGCCAGACCTTTTCACTCTCTCCAACAGTTGAGTTGCCCGTGTTACGCCTCTCTGAGCCCTCAACATGCGCCTCCTTATCGAAATCAGTCGCTTGAGTGGGGGTACATTGGCATTGCGATGACCATGAAGTGAGCAGTAAGTGAATGGACAAACCCTGGTGGCCGAACCCCCCTCACATTCAGTCCCCTCTGCCTCAGGATCCCGAATTTCAGGCAACTTGGAACCTTTGAGTGCCGAAGAACATGTAGGTCTTTGAACTCTCAATTCCGGAACTTGAATGATTTCAGAGTGGTTCCTGCTGCAATACTTGTTGGATTTTGTTGCAAAATTCAAGGGTGAACACTGACCAGGAGAAGTTTTCGAGTTCGGCTTTGACCAAACTGCTCTTTTCCTAGTCTCAATACTAGTACTGCTACTGGAACAAGTAGGTGATGATGAATCTGCATCAGTGGATGAGATGGCAGAATCTGTAGGCTTAGACATTCTTGATTTCTTGAGATCAATATTATTCATTTGGGTTCCTCCCGAGCACTTCCTCATCAAGGGGTTTCTAAATTTTAAACTGGAAATTCTCGTCAGATTCTTTGCAGGCTTAAAACTAGACCGCCTCATTAATGTTCTTGCTGAATTCTACATACAAACCAAAAAAGGAAAATAAACAAAAAGAAGGGCAATCTTCAATTTCCAGCTATTTTAATTGTTAAGAAAAGGCATTAAAAATTCAACGTGTGTGTAGTTCCGCTCGCCTAATCTTTTATTTACCTTGCTATATATTATCGTTTTAAGAAAAATATAAAAGATGAAGAATTTAACAAACTTGCCTGTAGGTTTTCTGTACTTGTATCACAAGAATCATCAGTGGAGGATACATGGTGATTGGATCTTCTTCGAGACGGCTTCAAACTTGGTGATTTGGAGAGCTTGATCGATGTCAATTTTTTCAGTTTCTTCTTCTTCTTCTTCTTGTGCAGCTGCAGCAGCTCTTGTGCTCCCTCTCCTTGGCTTCTGCCGTTCTGGTTTTGCAAAACAGAAGGTGCGTCAATGGTGGTCATTGACAATTTCTCAGGCATTTGGTTGGAACCAAAATCAGCTGCAACTTCAAGCTCCTTATCATCCATTCTTTTCTCTTTACAAAATTCAAGTTTTCTGATATGAATCTAACTTCTTTTTTTAACAAATAATTTTGGTGAAAAGAAAGGCTTATACGGAAAATGTTTTGGGAGATGACTCGATCAAGAAGTCCAGAGATTGGTTTTTCTGAAATTTCTTACTTCATTGGAAAATTCATGTGTCTGAAATATGAATAGCTTAATATTGACAAAAATTTGACAAGTAGTTTTTATTTATTTGTCAAAATAAATAAATTAAATGATTACAGGTATGAATAGCAACTCAGTGTGAAATTGAATACGGTTGAGGTCGGACTTGGAATGCTTGACCTGTATTTATTTTTTATTTTTTATTTTTTTAAGAAAAGAAGGACAACTAGTTGCAAGCTATGATTATCCATTCCTTCCGAGTTCAGAGTGACTATGGGGAATTTCACCTTGCCAATGGTCAGGATCAAGCAGACTCACCAACTCAAAGTATCGAATCCAAAACCTTCCACATCTTTCTGTTTATTACAGAATTACAGTCCGCACCCTTACTACTAAGTCACTTGACATGGTTAGTGCTTGACCTGGATTCATAACACTACATTTGACTTTGACAATTCGCATAACCTTTGTCTTTTCCTTTACTCTGATGAACAGTGTGACACATTATTAAAAGTCCTTGGTAGGGATGACCATACTTTAATTCCTTTCTTTTTAATTAAAAGCGATACTATTATTTTAAACTACACTAAAAAAAATAGAGAGGATTTTAACTTGAGATTCACTGAGTTTAAAATAAAGACTTTAATTTGCAGAATTATCCACTACTTAGAAATAATGAGGAAAAAAAACACAAAAGAAACGCAGAAAGTTGGTAAGCATTACCATTCGTAACAATACAACAATAGTTCAAAACTTCCCTTGATAAAAATAATAGTTCAAACCTTTCACTCCCATGATTTGAATAAAATAAATCAAATGAACATATAAATAGATTAATACTTACCTCGAAGATGTGGTTGAAGAACTATGTTGTAGTAATATATTACTATGTTGTGATGTATATTGATGTTGATTGCTCTTCGTAACTTAAGTAGTGAAAGAGCGTTTGTCTTTGCAACCGTGACTATAGGTGTTGAATTCGATTCCTTTATTTTCCAATATTTTGCTAAAAATCTGATTAGTTATTAAACAAGGAATGATTGATGGAAGTGGTGAGGAAAGTCGTTGATCTGGTGGAGCAGTAACATGCTTGCATGACTACAGCATCTGGAAAAGCATAAATTTGTCACCCTTGGTGGGGCCGCTGAGTTGGATGCCGGTGCTACCTATGGTGGAGATGTACGAATTACGAACTCCATATATATTATCACCAAGAAGAATCCAAAGTAGTGAGAGAGACGAGAGAGATCTTAGCTAATTAAAGTTTAAACCCACTAAAATGGTTATAATCTGCCACAGTTATATTTTTGGTATGAATATCTTCTGCAGTAATTATTGGCTAAAAAATGATTAAACAGGGTTTTGAACTTTTGATTGTATCTCATCTTCTGCAGTAAATATTTAAATATCATTAGCTTCCGTGAAAGACGTATAATATTTATTAGTACTACAAAAGGGGATGGATTGTAATTTCAATGTGGACGAACAAGGAAAAAGGATCCCGCACTTAATATTACATAAAATGACTATCTTCTATGAGGAGATCCAGAATCATGTCAAGAGACTTGTTGAACTATCTCAACTCACACTCTTCATTGGCAACCCAAATTGTGCGAGACAATGCACCACACCATGGGTTTCTGCTGTACATGTCGATGCAGACGAAAATCAGACTATGCACAACAGACAATGAAATTATGAATATTATTTAATTAACTGGAAAACGTATAAAAATGATTGTCTAAACAGCGATAATATTGTCTAAACAGCGATAATATAAGAACTACAATTTAACTGTATACTAAATTATAAGCTATATTTATAGAGACCTAAACCTAAGAAGTCTTCCATGTAAGACACCTCTAAGTTAGTTTAAGAGAAAATTTGATAGGCCTCTATTGGATACTACTATGTTTGTGTTTAGGTTTACTTTCTTGTCATGTATACTACTATAGTTCTGTAAGGTACCTCTAAGTTATGTTGACCGACAATTTGATATGAATCCAATTTGATTAATGGATTAATGGGTTTAGTCCAATTCTGTTTGATTAATGAGTTTAGTCCGGTGATTAAGCTTCCACGTCAGATTTTAACATGATGACTCATCTTATACTGTTTTTAATACCTAATCTACCTCTTAAGTATTTTTAACAGTGTTTCAATAGAAAGCTGTTAGACCCATCCCGTTATCTTATTTCTCCACACACGTTATATTTATACCAACTATAAAAAGTTAAAAAAATTAAAATGTTATTTCTCCACCCACTATTATTCCTAAAATAACTCTTGATATATATATATATATATATAATTATAAACTTGTCTCTTAAAAAAGACAATAAACAAATAATATTACTCAACAAACAAACAACTGGGTCTTCCAATCTTTAGCCTAATGTACACATTTGGTCGGGATTGAAAATGGAGGAGCTAACTCAAGTAAACCATTTCTCAAGCCCGAACCCCTAGGGTTATGCTAGATGATGATGGAAACAGCTTCAACTGGGAAACTTTTGCAAGGAACGCATATAAGTGGGATTATGCTAGATGATGATGGAAATGCTTTCTAAAATTCCATTAACGGAAGTTTTGGGTTTTATTGAAGAATTTTTAAACCTAGAAAGCTTGGGTTACTAATGAGTTCTCCGACATATTAAGAAAAAGAAAAAATTTACATCACATAATTTTTTCCATATACCTAATATGAATTAAAGAAAACATCTTGAAGCTTAAATTGCAAAAAAACAAAAAAAAAAAAAAAAAAAAAGTCTTATAGTAGACCAATCAAAAAAGAGAAAATTAAAAGTTTCGAACAAGCACTACACCAACTTCAATTTTTGTCAAGCTCCACGATCTCTCTAGTTACGACGGTAGACTCTAGAATGGATTTGAACTATTGTATACAAGCAATGTACGGAATAGCCCATTCTAAACACCATGGTTCAGAGTATCTTTCCCAATTTGTTGCTATATATGCAATTGGATGACCTGATTTCAAGAACTTTACAACTTAAACTTAAAGTAAATGCATTCAATCCTTATAAGATCACCTGCATAAAAGTACAACTTAATTAAACTAGACTACAAGAAATTTACAACTTAAACTTAAAGTAAATGCATTCATTCCTCATAAGATCACCTGCAAAAATTTCCAACAATAAATCCTTATGTCCATACCTGCACAAAATGATAATTGGTGAATCCGATAGCGATCTCCTTACGTGATGCTAGGGGTATAGGTGTTGTTCTAAGAGGTAAAAATGTAAGACATTGTACATTCAATAGGTGGAAAGTACCACACCATAACATGATGCCATAATATGGCCCATGTTAGGCATAGTCATCCACCAATCAATGTTTGCATGAGTTTCAAAATATCTCAATGCATGTTTCAACTCATGGACCCTATTTTCAGACCCATATAGCTTGGAGTAGCAACTTGAGTAAGTCTCTAATTCTTGTAATAAATTATTTCACACTTGTACCCATCCATCCTCATTATAACCCAACAATGATGCAATTGCTCTGAAATCGCAATGTCCATCAGCTGCCACATTTTAACAAGAAGAGTGTATGGCCTCAATGCTACTGGAAATGCATTAGTTAACTCAATTGGCTTAACTAAACGAGCGCGATGCACCTTCTCCTTTGGTTGCCCCTTTTGTTTTGAACTCATTTCAGGATAAAGACCACCAAGGGTACAACTATCCATCCCAAGTGAATAATTTCCTTGTTCCAATTCCACAATCTCAAACAATGACGGATCATGACGAGTAGATTTATCTGTCTTTTTACTTGGCCTACGTCTCGTCTTGTCACTGATGGTTCAACAAGTGAAGTAGTTTGTGGTAATACTAAATCACAAGTGAAGTAGTTTGTGGTAATACTAATCCCATAAGTTTCCTTTTAAGGACCATTCTTGCAGTTGTATCAGATTCTATCCAACACCTATGAAAGAACTCCATGTCTGCATCATAAACGTATTCTGCTACATTTCTTAAAGGTGTACACCTTATGTCAAGTTTCCTCCAATGAGGATCAATGATCTAAAGTGGAATAGGTTGACCATCTCTCATGTATCTAACAATCTCATGAGCACATGGTAATTCATGAGTGTCTCATAAAATACAACCACATGCCTCGAAGTCAATATTGTTCATTTTGGACAACTCGTACTCCTTTAGGACCATATGTAGTGCATTAATTAAGACAAAGCCACAAAGTTCCATGAAATCTGAATGTCTAAAATCATGATGCACCACTATCAAACTTTTCTTAAAAGAAGCCTTGATTTCAATTTGCTGCAACCCAAGCAAAGTTGTAACTTTCCCATGATGTCTCAAATGTTCCTTGACTACTTCCAAGATGTCTTTTTAATTCGGCATGTGAAGACTCACCCTGTTAAAGTATCAAAGGTTTAGCAATCTCACTAGAAAATGAAAATAAAGTAACAAGTGATAAATGCTTACCTATTTGAGGTTGTATTCCCAAAGTGCATAAATTTATCGATCCATGCTGTAACAAAACCTTTATTTATATGGATTCAACAATGTAGCTATCACATATTGCAGCATCTCTTGATGCATACTAAACTCATTGCATTAGGGGTGGGTTGAAAAAACCAAAAACTGAAGAGAGAGAAAAAAAAAAAAAAAAAGTAATTGAAAGCCAAATCGCAACCGAAAAAAAAACCAAACCAAAAGTACAAAATTGAACGGAACCGAAATGGTTTTATTCAGTTTTGATTTTTGGAGTTCGGAAACCGAATCAAACCGAAGTTAGTTTGTGATTAATTGTGTTTGAATTGAATACACAAGGTGATCATTGATTGATTGAACAGTAACCTTGCACCTGCCAGTTCAGAAATTCGTCCATATTAATTTAGAACCTTTCCCCAATATATGTTTATTTCCCTTTGAGTGTGTGTGTGTGTGTGTAAAGTCAAGTAAATTAGTAGTGAAATCAATAGAATATGAATTATAACTAGGTATTACTATATATATAGTTAAAGTGATAAGTACTCAACCTGTTGCAGAAACTTGGTTGAAAAATATTTGAGAGAATTAGTTGAGATGAAAGAAATGGTAATTTAGATATATGCATGATGAATCACATGAATGGTTCCCTTAATGTTTGCTCATGTCATGCAGCAGATGCAAAGGAGATCAAATAGATGCAAACAGAATGAATGGCCTTTTTTTAACCTCCAAATTTGAGTCTATCTTCAAATCAGTTTATTCTCGACACTCTAATTTGGTACTTTGAAATTTTCTTACTTTAAAATAAAAATAAATCGAACCGAGAAAAACCGAACAAAAAAAAAAACCAATGGAAAACTAAACCAAACAGTAACTTCAGTTTAGTTTCCGGTTTTGGCAAAAAACCGAACCGAGTGGAACTGAACCGACCCCTATGTTGCATAGTTGTCTTGTCTGCCTTGTGAAATCAGCTTCAGTAGAAGATGCAATCATTGTACTCTATCTCTCCAAAAATCTATCGCAATCTTCCTTGGACTTATATAATTTTTTTAACTTAGCTAGCACATTCTAATTAATGTGTCATCGACATAATAAATGCTTACTTGTACCAAATATAAGCTCAATGACCCTCATCAAAGCCATTTCTCTATCTATCACAATAACATCAGGCATAACAATACCATCCATGAGTCCTTGCAATATACTCAAGGCCCAAATGTAATGATCTTCTCATTCCGCAGAAAGATAAACAAAACCAACAGAAAATGTCATATTAGTTGACGTAACTCCTACAATTTCTAACAATGGCATACGATACCTATTCGTCTTGCACGTACAATACATAATCAACATATGTGGAAATGCATGTAACAATTCTATAAAAATCGGGTGTGTCCAAAACAAGTCCAAAATAGTATTAGGCTTTGGGCAACTCCTATGCCACTCAGTTTACCTATGCTCAGATAACTAATTCATCAATTGTTGCATTTGGGACCTCCCACCTTTCTCCAAAAACCTCAAATGTTGACGTACATTATAATTTGTCCTTGATGTATATACATTTCGTTTGTCTCTTCGTTTTAGTTTAGTCAAAATCTCCTTTGGTTGCACCAAACTTTTAGACGGATCAGTCAATAACGAAGTCTCCTGCAAAGATAATCTACCAGCAAATGAATGACCCTCCAAATGGTCTGTTGTTGTGTGATTATGCACTCCAATAACTACCGTCAATATCCAATCATCATCAGTTGCTAGCTTTTCATCCTTTAATTGAAATAGGCATCCACATTTTTAAGTTCCAGAATTCCTTTTATCCTCATCCTTATGTCTTTTTCGTGAATTCGACTTACATAGTGTCCATTCCTTTCACAACCCAATTTAAGTCTAGGGCTCCTGTTATCTTTTCCACCTTGATCAGATCGTAACGTCACAATAACAAAACTATTGACCTTCTCAACTTCTCGAGCCCATTTTATTAATTCTTCTCTACTCTTGAATAACTATGAACCAAAATTGCACATTATGAATAAACATACAAAAGTATAAGTAAATCAATTGCATAGTCAAGCCAAATATTACCTTATTTATGGTCAATTCACCAGTACAGTCCACCATATGTGCAGATGCTGAGTTACTACCAAATTCATCTACCTACTGCCAAGAAAGAAATTTGCAAATATGATTATACTTGCTTTTGTTTTTAGGGTAAATTATACAAAATTACCTCAACTATTAGGTCAACCACAGTTTCATACCCCATCTTTAAAACATTTCAATATCATACCTTATCTTACAAATTTGTTGCAATGTCGTACCTCCGTCAGTTTGTTTGTCAATTCCTCTGTTAAATACTGATATGGCTTGAGACCGAGCTCACCCCCTATTAAAAAATTAATTAAATATTAAAAACTAAAAAATAAAATTATTTAATAATTTTTTTTAAATGGGGGACCCACCCCTACAACCCATCACCCCTGTTTCGGTTCTTCCCCATCCACTCGAAATCCCCAACCCACCACTGCCTCCTGGTGCTCCTCGATGACCACTCTCTTTAGTTCTTTCACTCAATCTTCTTCCACTCCCACATCTCCCGCGGCTTCGATCTCAACTTCAAGCTCACTGAAGACCCCAAATCCATACACCATGAGCTCCTTCACCAACACCACCAATTTCGATAACCTCATGCTCCAAACCCTAATAGGCAGGCTCCAAATCTGATCCCCTACCAACAACTCATTCCTCTCCCAAACCCTCGAGGAGCACCTCTTCTACGCCACCAATCTCTCCGATGACGACGACGATGAGAACAAGACCCAGCTCGCCAAGGAAGAATCCCGCCTCGAGAAGGAGATTATCCGGGTTGTTCTTAGCAGCAAGACCGATTCCCTCAAGCCTAATTCGAGTCAGGCCATCATGGTCGGGGAACACCACATTTGCGTTGGGTTTCATGAGGAATTACGTTCGGAGTATCGGGTTTGGGAGTGGCATGGGCATATCATGCTCTTTGATGAAGAGAACGGGTACACCCCTGAGTATATATATGGGAATTACTTTGAAGGGCTGATTGGTAAGGCTTGTGGAAGTGGCGGCGTGTTCGTGTAGATGAGCCCAAGGAGGAAGAGGAGGAGGATAAAGAAAAGGTGACCACTTTGGGGCTCACTATCCTTAGGGACAGTGAGGGTGCAGCAGTAGGGATTAGAGTGGAATGTGGTGGAGGAGGAGGATGATGAGGGGGAGGGGGAAGAGAGCCTTGGGAGGGAGGTAGAGATGGAGGAAGAGAAGGAAGCGATGGGGTTCTAGTTTTGGTGGTGAAGGAACGTTGGGACGCGGTTGGACGAGGAAGAACCGAAGAAGGGGAGATGGGTTGTAGGGGTGGGTCCCTTGTTTAAAAAAATTATTAAATAATTTTATTTTTTTAGTTTTTAATATTTAATTTTTTTTAATAGGGAATGGGTCCTACCTCGAGCCACGTCAGCATTTAATGGAGGAATTGACAAACAAATTAACGAAAGGTATGACATTGCAACAAATTCGTAAGATAATGTATGGTATAAAAATGTTTTAAAGATGGGATATGAAACTGTAGTTGAACCAATAGTTGAGGTACTCTTGTATAATTTACCCTTATATTTTCAAAACAAATTCCAGAAATATGAAAACATGAAAGTTAAAACATGGAACAAGTATGAAAACGTGAAAGTTAAATATAAAATCATATGAAAGTTAACAAATTTTAGGAATTCGCATATGAAAACATGAAACAAATTGCACCCTAACCTAATGCAAATGAATTCTAGGAATTCCCATATGAAAACATGAAACAAATTGCACCCTAACGTAGTGCAAATTCAAATAAAAAGCCACAGAACTATGCTTCAATTGTAAGATGGTGACTAATCAAGATGACCCACACATAAAATTATTCTTCTATCTCTTCGACGGAAACATAATCATCTACTTCTTCCACAGAAACGTCATCTTCTAAGTTTATTCATTTTGCTTTCTTGAAATGAAAGGAGATGGGAATGATGAATTAGGGTTTAAGAGAACTAAATCGTCTAAACATAGTTTGAGAGTTATCACTGTGTATTTTATAATTGTGGAAGCCCTATATTTGAGTTTTTATATATTATGTATTTTATTAGACTTTAAGATAAGTTTTGGAATATTTTTTTCTTAGTTAAGCCCTAGAACCTACTAACATCCTTTTAGGTTTTTATTTGGCCTTTTAGTTGCCAGCATGTATCCATAGCAATTTATACTAAAAAACTAGGCTTATGCTTAGTCATGAGTTTATAAGGTGGACATGTGAAGCTTACCATGCGGCCTTATCTCCTATCCTTTTTAAGGTGCTTGTAAGCACCATGCTGGGTTGGATGTGTAGCTCCACAATTCAAGTCTTGCATCTAGTTCACACATTTGATTGCCACCAATTATTAGATTAATCACCTTGTTAAGTGTCACTTCCTCATGTTATGATTCCATGGCAATTGACACGCGCCTTTATGAGTCATTAAGTTTTGGAGCCGGCCGGTACTATAAATAGGGACTTCATTTCTCTGTTAAAAGGAGGTGAGTTGGATTGGAAATGAGATCTAAGGTTGCATGCATGCAAGGCATGCATGTCAAGGAGAAAGGAACCATGAGAGATTGATATGCAAAGTGTTTGTTCTAATATTTATATACATATGTGGAGAGAGATTGGAAAAGAAATAGGGTGGAAGAAATACATGATGATTTAGGAGTGATCAAGGAAATTGCTTAAGTACATGGAGCTTAACTATTTCGGTAGTGACGTGGATAAGTACGAGGAGCTTAGCTATTCCGGTAGTGACGTGGATCCTTGTTTTAGCTTTGAAATCCAGGTAGGGGAAATAAGGCAAACCTTTACGGAAATTGATTTTATTAAATTTCATGAAGTGCTATAATATTCTTGATTTTTTTGGTTGATTAATGTGATTGGATATTAATTAGCTAATTGCTTCGGTTAAGTGTTTACTTGTTATTGGTTATGAAATTATTACTTGAATGCTATTTGTTGAGAATATACTGTGATATATGTGAAAGATGAAATGACACATTTGTGCATCACTCATGTTGTGAGATGTGGTTGGAATTTCAGTGTTGAGATTGGAATTCAGGAAATGAGGGTAGTTGGAAAGATCTTTTGCGTAATTGAATCTATTCATTGTAAAACCAATTCCAGGCGAGCCGGGCATGCACATTAGAATAGGATATCGACAGGAATTTTCGATGTGGGTGATTTGGGCTGGAAATCAATGAATTAGATAAGATGACTAGCAAAAGGGGTTTATGAACTTGGGATATCGTATGGGGGTTAGTTTCTGCAATAAAACATTTGAACCACCACTGCAGTGGTAAAATGCATGGTATGGGATGTGCAGGTCCACGTGTTTTATTATATAAATTAACGGGGGTAGCCGAAGAGGTTGCATTGCATTCATTCATTGTAATCAATAATAATTCGATATTTGGCTATATGATTTCATGACACTTAATTTAGTATTATCAATTTACTGTGATAAGGTTATGTCCCTACTGAATTGTTGAAGTTTATCCCTTTATTGTTATGCAGGTTTATGAAATAAACATTTAAAAGGGTAGGCAAGATGAGACTAGATTCGAATGGAGTAGAAAAAGTTTATTCATCTATTTACGGTAGGTTGTAAAGAATTCTTGATTTGTTTACGAATCATGAATTATTTTTATAAGAGGAATTTATTTTCCAACCCCTTTCAATTTTCGGTTATTTATTAAGCTTTTAACTCACATTTCGGATTCAGGTTCGAGTTTTTATTACTGACCCCGAGTCCAGGGCGTAACAATCACGCCCAACCTTTTCTTTATTATTTTTTATAAAACAAAGTAATGCAAAAGAAGGTAACTATAATGCAAAAGAAGGTAACCAAGGTTCTTATTAGTCGTTTTACAAATGGACAAATTTGTAACTAAAACATTCATTAAAATGTGGGTGAGAAGATAAGACATTAGGATGAGAATAATAACTCTCTTCTCTCTAAACTTCACAATCTTCATCACTAGTTACTTTAACCGTCACTGCCAATCATATCAGACCTGCTGGTTTTCCTTCCTAATCTACCCCGCCTCCACTTCTCCAATAATACCTTCTTCCAACAATTTCAATTCCTGATATCTAGATTCTTCGATTCGACTCAGGGATGGCACGAGATGCTTCAATCACCACTGCTAAGTTTCTCTATTTTTCTATTCAAACTAAGAATTTCTGAGGAAACTGGGTGATTTCTCGAATGTTGGGAGTTTTCCAAGGAAATTTGAAGGTTTTGGAAAATGGGTTTTCGTTAATTTAATGTAAAATGAAAATCTATTGATGGACTATTAGAATTGAAGTGATTGGTTTGGTGTTCTTTGAAGGACATCCAAATTCTTCAATTTTTCAGAAAACTACATACATTGTATGTACATTACATGCACACGACATACATGCACATGCTATGCTCACAAATCTGAGCTCAACTTAAAAACTCAGAGTTCACAGCTCTCTCTTTGAAATTAGAAAAAGGACTCCATCAACTGTGAGTTTTTTCAATTTATATATGGATCTTTTTGTCATTTTGCTTTTGTGTATGGTGTGCGTGGCTTGTGCATAACTGACTTAAAAAATGGATCACTTCTAGCTTAGGATTAGGAGAAATTTACGAAATATGCCATTTTAATGTGTTTCAATATGGGTTTTTTTTTTTTTTATTCCTGAATTTTGCTTGGTTAGCTTTTTCCTGTTTCTTGTTGTTGTTTATTTTTTTCCCTTCCTTGATGGGATTTACGATTCTACTTCTTCTTTTTGTTTATTTTTGTTTTATGGAATTTTTTTCGGATAATATTAGATAGATCAAATTTTAAACTTAATTTGTAAATTAAATGATATGTCACCAAAATAAGCACGTTAATCAACATTTAATGATAATCCAATCATCAAAAAGCACATCATTTAATTTACAAAATTTAGTTTGAAAATTTGGTCTTCCTCCTCTTCTTTGTAGTATATCATAAATCCAGTTTTTTGTCATTAGGTTTTTTTACTTAAAATGAATATTGATTTTGGGTTCTTCATAAAATCGCAGGTTATGTTCTTAATCTGTGATATAGGTAGATAATCAAATATAATTATGTGCAAACTGGTTTTAAGGGTGTTTATCTACCTACATTATAGGCTTTAATTTTTTATTTTATACAAGCAAAAATGCATGTGTAATGCTACGGGTTTTAAGACTATTTAAGATTTTCCAACTTCACTATTCCCAGGCTCATCTTCATATGTAGAGGTGTTTTCGCTTCTGAATTTTTCCCAACAAGGGTTGGATAAACACAATCAATTTAGCAATTTCATAACCAAATAACCTACAATATAATCAACTACACCCAACTGTTCTTTTACTAACCTATTGGTTACAATAAGCATAGCATGATTTTGTATGCAGTGAACTTTCAATTTTTATGCAAATTACTCTCAATCTTTTAGTTCAAATTACCAATGTATGTGAGATGCCCTCCCACATATGAAATTCTGACTCCATCACTAGTCTACACCTAAACTCTCCAACCCCCCCTCCCCCCCCCCCCCCCCCCCCCGGGTGGGGCTATCAGGTAATCCAATCCCCTAAACTCGCCAACCCTTTAACATGGGCTATAGGGGAGCCCAATAGAGTGGCCTAGCAACTGGGTAGAGTGACGTCAGCCATGTTCCAAAATTTTTTTGCACCAAGCACGTCAAAAACACATCCAAGTGTGGGCGCATCCCTGACAGGACTTAAGCGCGCAAGCACTAACGGCTCTGGAAAAAGGAACAACGTGGTGAAAACTGGGTTGTTGGATTTCCAACTGTTATTTTTGGATTGTTGGATTTCCAAGGGTAAAAAAAATTTGAAATTCGACCCCAATGGCTAGATGACGTGTCACAATCTAGACCATTAGATTTTCAGATCAACGATCCATACTTTTCAGGCTTAAAAAAAATCAGAAAAATTGGAATTGTTACCGTTGGCATATGTGTCACAATTTGGGCTATTGGATTTCAATTTTTTTGTAATCCAACGATCCAGATTAATTAAGTTAATAAAATTTATAAAAAAAATTTATTAAAAAAGACAAAAAAATAATTATAACTTTTTTTCTATAAATACCTAACCATACACTTCCACCTTACACCAGACTTCAATATTTTCAAATACTTTCAACAAATCTTTCTCTCAAAGTTTTCATATACTTTTGTTTGCAAAAAAAAGAAAAAAAAAAGGCTAATGATGAAGGTTTGAATTGGTTGATCATTGAAGATGTTACTTTGTGTGAATGTTGGGCTTGAGCCACTCATGACCCGATTACGAGTAATGAGCAGAGGTTGCGAGAACTTTGAAAGACGGTTCATACCTTGTTTTGCGAGGCACTTGGCACTAGAAGCACAGATCAATCTCTTCAAAGTCGTTGGAAAATACTCAATCTATCACTTACTAGTTGGAGAAACGCTTGACAGCTAGTTATAATCTTTGAAGAGGCGAAAATTTAGCGATTAGGTGACAATATTTTATTTATTTATTTGTACTACACCCAAATTGACATTAATTAGTTTGATTAGAAGGAATGTCTTTGGATTCTAAATATTTTTGGAGATCGGAAAAAGTAGACGTGGTGCAAATGAGGCATGCAAGAGAAGAGGGACTAAGTGGAGATGGTCCTAGCACCACAAATTCGTCAGGTGGTTTGTAGGGAATTTGGTGTAAAATCGGATCCCATAATTTTCCATTTAATTTGGGTTGTAGTTTCGTATTTATTCAATTGGATACGTTATTTAAATTCAGGGAATCGTTATATAAACCAAGAGCATCGTTATTCCAAACAACATAAATAACACACTAAATAAAAAATAAATAATTCATTATTATTTTATTTCTTTATAAAAAATATTAATATTTTAATACGAATTGTTTGGCTATTCAATTTAAGAATGGAAATTCTCAACGGTTATTATTCACTAATAATAATTATTGTTTATTAAAAGGAATTAGGTTGCATACAACCTAGGAGATTGTGTAGTAGGGATGGCAATTCTAACTGTTAAACTCAATAACCGTGGATAACCGCTCAAATGGATTGGATTTGGATATGAAAATTAGGGTATATTTTGGATATGGGAAAAAACCGTGAATAATATTCGGTTACGGTTTTGGATATGGTAATAAGAGTTCCCAATCCATATCCGTCCTTGAATCCGAACCGAATTATATATAATATAATAATATACAATATAATAGTAATTATATATGATATATTGCACTGTGTGAGTTGCATTTTGTGGGTAAGTTAAAAAGTTTTGATATGAATCAAAATCTATGAGAATCCAGACCAATAGTATTTATGGGAGATATCAAAGATCAGCCCACAT
Source organism: Pyrus communis (assembly GCF_041283825.1). Classification (NCBI taxonomy): domain Eukaryota; kingdom Viridiplantae; phylum Streptophyta; class Magnoliopsida; order Rosales; family Rosaceae; genus Pyrus; species Pyrus communis. Next base: position 17,845,712 of record NC_142576.1, on the reverse strand, counting down.
TATCAATGTTTAGCCTTAATTTTTATACTCCACAAGATACATTCATTAAATCATTTTATACATAAAATATTTAATGATGAAATTAATATTTACTAAATTATCATACGTCAATTGAACGAATATGGATACAATCGTTAACCGATGAAGAATTCGTTGTTCGGTGAGTATGATAATGGATAATGGCCGATGATTAATTGATGATTGCGGATATAATTAATTTTTATGATTATAGAGATCTATATAGCATTTTTGTTTCAAACCGAACCGTTGCTATTCCTATTGTTTAGGAGTGGAGCCACTCTTACATGGTGCGAGGTGTCGAGGCTTGGGCACGTGGATGCCACATCAATGGCCCACATCAGTAACCTTTTTCGTATCGGATATGAAATCCGGTTTTAATAATGTAGCCCGGTCGTCATCATTGACGCAGCTGTTTTTCTCTTGTAAGCAACAAAAACGTTTTCTTTTACTCAAAAACTCAGCCCAAAATTAACCGAAGATCCCGAAATCTGAAAACTTGTATGTTTCTTCTGGGTTTTCTGGGCGTTCGGTTCTGTTCGTTAACTTTCCGGAAATAGAAACTTCCATCAAACAAAAGATTTTGTCGGATAGGTAGCGGAGTGGCCTCTCTCTCTCTCTCTCTCTGCCGCCTTATCCACATGTTTGTAAATTTCTACCCAATCCGAATCCCATTCAAACTAATCGAGGCGGCGTCACCACACCGATATCTTTATCCCTTCACACTTCCCGAAAACTCCCATAATTCAATCCAATCCAATCCATTGGGTGGTATTTTAGGTTTCGTTAATCCAATCCCGTCACCTGTTATTTGTTGTTTGCAATTTCAATTTCTGATCTGAGAACCCTTTTTTTGTTAATTTGATTGCCTTGGGGATTTGATCAAGTTCATAGGGCTTTTTGTTGGGCAGGGATTTGGAAAGTACCCACCTAGCTGTTAAGCTGGTGGGGTTGCTGGGAATTTGGGGATTTGGGGTCAAAGTTTGTGTCTTTTGAATGCGTTCGGCAGAATTGTCTGGGATTTGGAAAGCTTCAAAGACAAGGAAAATTGGTAATATTTCATCTGCAACTAGTTTTTCAATTCATTTGAGCTAAAAGGTTGAAGCATTAGATAATTCTGTTGTTGAACATTTTGAATCATTGTGCTCTTAGTTCTTCATACATCCAGGATTGTTTTGTTATTCTTTCGAAAACATTGAGGGCTCGAAAACCGTATTGTAGTTGTAAAGTCTGTTGTAGATTTTATAGCTCTTCAGCTTTGTTGCCATAGAAATAGAAATACAGAGATTTTACTTACTCTGGAAACATGGACATAAGTAATGAGGCCAGTGTTGATCCGTTTCCAATTGGACCTTCAACCATTGTTGGCCGGACAATCGCTTTCAGGGTTTTATTTTGCAAGTCAATGTCACATCTGAGGCATCAAATATTTCGTACGTTTTTGAGTCTTGTCTATAGATTCAAAAACTTTTTGGCTCCCATGTTCTCATGGTTGCATCCTCGAAACCCTCAAGGGATTTTGGCAATGGTGACAATCATTGCTTTTTTGTTGAAACGATACACGAATGTCAAAGTCAAGGCGGAAATGGCTTATCGGAGGAAATTTTGGAGAAATATGATGAGAACTGCATTGACCTATGAGGAGTGGGCTCATGCCGCTAGGATGCTTGATAAAGAGACACCAAAGATGAATGAATCAGACCTTTATGATCAAGAAGTAGTTAGGAACAAGCTTCAAGAGCTCCACCACCGTCGTGAAGAGGGTTCGCTCAGAGATATTATGTTCTGCATGCGAGCAGATCTTGTTAGAAATCTCGGTAACATGTGCAACCCTGAGCTTCACAAGGAGAAACTTCATGTTCCCAAACTCATTAAGGAATACATTGATGAGGTAACAACTCAGTTGAGAATGGTTTGCGATTCGGACTCAGAAGAGCTCTCGTTAGAAGAGAAGCTGGCTTTCATGCATGAAACAAGGCATGCTTTTGGGAGAACTGCCGTGCTGTTGAGTGGGGGTGCTTCTCTTGGATCTTTCCATGTCGGTGTCGTTAAAACACTGGTCGAACATAAGCTTTTGCCAAGAATAATCGCTGGTTCCAGTGTAGGATCCATTATGTGTTCTGTTGTTGCCACTAGGTCTTGGCCTGAGCTCCAGAGCTTTTTTGAAGATTCTTGGCACTCATTGCAGTTTTTTGATCAAATGGGCGGGATTTTTACAGTTGTCAAGAGGGTCATGACACGTGGGGCAGTTCATGAGATCAGGCAGTTGCAAATGATGTTAAGGCATCTAACAAGTAACCTGACGTTTCAAGAAGCTTATGACATGACAGGTCGAATTCTTGGGATAACTGTTTGCTCCCCAAGGAAGCATGAGCCACCTAGATGCCTTAACTACTTGACTTCACCTCATGTTGTTATATGGAGTGCAGTGACAGCTTCTTGTGCTTTTCCAGGCCTTTTTGAGGCTCAGGAACTAATGGCAAAGGATAGAAGTGGAGAGATTGTTCCATATCATCCTCCATTTAATTTGGGTCCAGAGGAGGGTTCGATGCCAGTGCGTAGGTGGAGAGATGGTAGCTTGGAGATAGATTTACCTATGATGCAGCTGAAAGAACTGTTCAACGTTAATCATTTTATCGTCAGTCAGGCAAATCCTCATATTGCACCATTGTTACGGCTAAAGGAATTTGTGAGAGCTTGTGGAGGCAACTTCGCTGCTAAGGTATTCATTGATAGACCTCCATTCAAAGTCTTTTGAAATTTATGATTTTGTCCTTTTTTTTTTTTTGCATTCTCTCGCTGTCATTTTATTTTGCTAATTAGGAATATGAAGGGTTAAGGGCTTGTCAACACGCATCTGCCATCTTAATGCTGCTTTTCTTTTCCGTACCTAAAAACTTTGTAGAAGTTAGAAGGGAAAAGTGATGTTTTCATATAGCTGATGAAATGTTGTATGATTATCTATCACTAAATGTATCCTCAGTAGCAAGCCGAAAAGAATAGGTGATCCTCAGTTGGGATAACAAGCAATGCAAAAATCTTGGATGTGTCACGTAGATGTAGTTAGATTTGTAATGGCTTAATAAATATTTGTTTTGAACTAAGCTTCTAGCCACATCTTTACGGACTTATCCAGTGGCTTTGCAAATAGTCGTCTTGGTCAATTGAATTAGTCTATCATCTTGGTTAATCAGTAAGCACCTTATTGACAGTATACGAACATTAAGCTAGAATTTCTAATCATTTGGGCATTTGTTTGTAATTTTTATTTTTATTTATTTATTTTTTTTTAATTCTGTTGGGTCTGTTACATGATTTCGTTACGTTGACACTCTGATGAGATGAGTATTAATCAATTTTAGTATTTAACTGTGTAGCTTGCTCATCTTGCTGAAATGGAGGTGAAGCATAGATGTAACCAGATCCTGGAACTTGGTTTTCCATTAGGTGGACTTGCCAAGCTGTTTGCTCAAGATTGGGAGGGTGATGTTACTGTTGTTATGCCAGCCACACTTGCTCAGGTACGTGGATAAAGTAGTAATTTTGATGGTCAGAGTATCAGCTAGGGAATAACTACTGAATTAGGATTGGTCATCGTTTCCATGGAACCTTAAATTAAAGTTCTTTTTAAAACTTCCGTTATTGGCCAAGTCAAGTTTAACAAATTTCGTTGAGGACTATTTTGAAGATACCTTTCTATTTTCTTTAATCATCTGGATCATTTTTAATAATCCTAGATGGAGACTAACTAACGTTTTGTTTTTCTGACATATTTTCCAGTACTCAAAAATCATACAGAATCCAACATATATTGAGCTTCAAAAGGCAGCCAACCAAGGTAGAAGGTGCACTTGGGAGAAGCTCTCGGCCATAAAAGCAAATTGTGGCATTGAGCTTGCTCTTGATGAGTGTGTTGTAATTCTCAACCACATGCGTAGACTCAAAAGGAGTGCAGAAAGAGCTGCGGCTTCTTCTTCTCATGGCCTAGCTAGTACAACCAAATTCAGTGCATCTAGGAGAATTCCTTCTTGGAATTGCATTGCTCGAGAAAATTCAAGTGGTTCCCTTGAAGACCTCATTGGAGATGGTGGTTCTTCATTCCATCATGGTGTTGGCGCATCTACCAGTGGAGTTCATTCTGGTAAAAGTTTTCAAACCCACCGTAATTTATATGATGGAAGTGACAGTGAATCTGAGAGTGTCGATTTCAATTCTTGGACAAGATCTGGCGGACCCTTGATGAGGACAACGTCAGCAAATAAGTTCATCGACTTTGTTCAAAATTTGGACATTGATGCTGAATTGAACAGAAGTGTGCTGACAAGTCCGAAGTCAATGATGGTTCAGATGGGAGGCAATAACCATTATTATCAAAGCTCAAGAGGTACAACACCTGAAAGAAGTCCTGAAAGCATAAAATTTGACAAGAGGGAGTTTGGAAGCATGGTTTCAGGAAACGGTTCTAGCATTACGGTGACTGAAGGTGATCTCTTGCAGCCTGAAAGGATACATAATGGAATTGTATTCAATATTGTGAAGAAAGAAACATTTTCAAGTGGGAGTAGTCATGACTTGGAAAATTACGGCAGTGAAGTAGCTGAATGTGTGCAACTTGACAGTCCGGAAAAGGACATGGATGCTGGGTCTGTATCTGAATATGGTGATGCTGATATCACTTCAGAAGCCTTCTTAAATGAAACGGAACCTAATTGCCAGTCAGTGGATCAACCTAAAGTAGATGATTGTATTCATCAGAGCACTGTGGATGGCTAATTTTAAGGTACGTTTTGCTCAGATATGGTATTCAACAATTTGATCTGAAATAAATACTAAGAGCAGTGCTTGAAGTTTACATTTTAGCATTGCACTGATTTGCTTCTGCAGTAATTAGTAAAAGAAATTGATCTTGAGCTCTGCATACATGTAGGCCTTGACTCTGTAAATTACTTGGATTCACAAGTTGTACACAAATGTGATTCATATGGATCAATGAATGAAAAAAAAACAATTCTCTCTCTCTCTCTCTCTCTCTCTCTCTCTTTCTCTCTCTCTCTATCTGCCTGTAACTTTACTTGATTCCATTGAAACATACTTATAAAGCATAGTCCTTAAGAAATAAAACAGTCCATCGGGCGTAGTAAATTCCCCATTAGTGGTTGAGCAGTTCGAAAACAGGATTGTCAATAAAAGTTGCAATTGGAAATTGTAGAAATGTTCTGTTGGTCATCAGGTGACCAGCGAATGCATGGTCGATTGCTCACCCTTATATTTACTATCAATATTTGGAAACAAATAGATGTGCTTTCAATGTTTTATTCTTGCCCCCTAATGTCAAATCCGAGGGCGGTGACTATGAATCCTGTCATGCTGATCACGAGCACGAGGACAAAGATGAGAAACTAAATATTGCAGAACCACTTTTGATAAAATATTGCACAACTTGGCCCCTTAAACACATTTCATGTGTGCACTTAATCCGAAGGGGATTTAGTAACCAAATGAAACGTCAAATGACACTAACACGTTGTCTTTGATATCATGGGGAAGCACTTTGTTGTTTTGGTATCCTGATCATGTTGGGAATACACATCAATTCTTTACCCCCAAATTTTGCAGGCCTTTAGGAGTAGGCCGGAAGTTGAACATCGTGGTTGGTTGATTGCGGACGGGTCACTACTAGTTGCTGTTATTATATTGTCATCTAGTGGGGAAGGATCAATGGAGGTTATTTTCTATGCCTAGAATGCTAAGAACTTGGCAATCATATGTAGAGAATGGCCAACATAATATATAAAAGAAAGCAACAAAATCACATAAATGCTTCAAATTAGTGGTTGAAGCTTTGATTTTAAGAAATGCGAGCGAAGGTAAGTTACGTCTTCTCGTGGAAATACTTGAAATGGTATGAAATTATGTCTTTCTTTGAGGTTGGCTTTTAAAATATTAATCTTTGAGTGATTGATTTATTAATTGAGCTGTAAGTGCCTAATCTTTTCCTATCATTTTATAATATGTCCAATGTGTCAAAGAAAGAATTTTTTTATGGTGGTCCAAAATAAAGGATAATCGTGTCTTTTAATCGTTACATTTTGTTTGAAAAAATTCCGAAATATATGTTGTTGATGCACAAAATCAGCGAGATTTTGGAACAACGTAAAATGTCAAGTTTGTAACCTTCGCTTGATTGCTCTGGTTACCTAATGAGGATAACATGTAAGAAGATAGAGATAGGGAAGCAAACACAAAATGTATGTGATTCACCTTAAGTTTGGCTACGTTCACGGTGTAGAGGAGTTCTCATTAATAGTGAAGGGTTTACATAAATACATAGGTTCAAACATAATCATCATTAGTAGGTTTTAATGACTAGTTTAAGTACAATAATGACATTAGAGATTAATTGGAGGAGAATGGTCTTCTTTTATTGTTGAGGAGAGTCTCCGGCTTTCATCTGCGGTCGATGTGGGACTCTATGAGCTTTATTCTGACATTGACACATGTAGTGTTGTGATTGGCCTCTTAGTTGGAGGGAAACTCTTGTGCTTCAGCAACAGTGCCTCACTATGAACCCTTCAATGGGTCCTTGAAGGTGTGAAGTTGACCGGTGATTGGTAGTTTCGGGATTGGTTGAGCATGGTACAAACATATGCTATGGACAATGTTTTGTTGGTAGCCTCTTCTCTCAAATGATAGTTTCTTTTTATGGTCTCGGGTTCGATATTCCTAGCTGGTGAGTCTACTTGATTGTAGTCATGGGTAGGGTGAAATTCCCTATAGCCACCCCAAGCCCGGAAGGGATTGATAATCGTGGCTTGCCACCAGTTGTCCCATTTTTTACAAAAAATAAATAAATAAATATATAGAATTGGTCCCTGAACTTTCACTCTAGTTTAGATTTTGTGCCTAAATTAAAAATTCGTTAATTTTGGTTCATAATTTTTTACGGAGCTAACTCTAGCGATCAATACTCCATATATTTTCAAATTCATGGACTAAAATTAACGGAATTTTAATTTAAGGACGAAATAGAAACTAAGATTAAAGTTTAAGAACTAATTCTAAATTTTAGTATAAATCATACTGGAGAGTGTTAACTTCTTTTCTTGAATAGGGGAGAGTGGGACTAATGAGCTCCAATTTAAATTTTCACATACACAACACATGACATCCAGAACCATTGGGGACACCCCTTTTGAAGTTGTTGAAATTCTAGAAGCTGAATTGGGATACCACTTATAATTTTGTATGTATCAATACTTAAAGTTCTTGACGATGCAAACCGTGTTGATTTTGGAATAACATAGACTTTCAAGGTGTGATTTTTGCAAGATTGCTTTAGTTCAAGTGTAGGTAATAAGTAAAGACATAGAGATGAGAAACCAAACACAAAATGCACATGGTTCATCCTAAGTTGGGTTACGTCACCAGGGTAGATGAGTTCTCATTAATAATGTAGAGTTTAAATGATTCAAAAGTTTAAGCACAATCATCATCAGTGAGTCTAATAATTGATTAAGTAGACTAATAGCATCATGGATTAATTATGGGAGAATGATCTCCTTTTATAGTTGAGGAGAGCCCTCTATTTTCGTTAGTGGTTGATGTAGGACTTTAGTACCTTTATTTTGATGTTGACACATGTCATGTTGTGATTGCTCACTTGGTTAGAGAGGCACAAGCCCTTCAGTAGGTCCTCGAAGATATTTAGTTGATTTGTGCTCAGTTGTTTTGGGATTTGTGAAGTATAATATTTAATTGGTTGATGCTTAGTAGTTTCGGGATTTGTGAAGTATGATACAAACAATACTAATTTAGTCTTCTAAGAAGTCTTTATTGTGTTCTAAAGCATCTTATTATGCTCAAGTGTTATCATTCGTTAAATTTTAGTTACTATATCTTTGATCAATGATCTAACGATAAAAACATAGGAGTATAGAGTACCTGGAATGTGTTAGAACTAGAGAATCTCAGTCTCTTACGGGTGGAAAACACTTTTTGTCTTTACTACAACGATAATTTATACTAATTTACATTAAAAAATATGAGGTGGGCATCATAACTGCTCAAGTTGTCCACCACTTGTAAAAAGAAAGAAAAATACAACACGAAGACTTCTCAAAAGAGGATGTAACACGAGGACTTTTTAGGAGCCAAATACATCGGTTAGCTGGAAAATAGATTGATTATTTAGTATCATGATCATATGTTGGAACATAGAAAAGTAGTGGACACCAAAGAGTCAGACATCATTGTAGTTGCTTCTTTTTCTGGGAATGCAAAATGCCACAGTATGTGTCGTGTGAAGTGTGTAGTACGTGGTTGTGGTGGTCCGACACCGCTGCCCACTGACTTTGGGGAAACAGGACGACGTGGGTTGTCAAAAAACAAAGTGGCCTCTCCCCCCACAGGCCAAAAGGTAGCGCCACATCACATGAATTGAATATCAAGTTGTGTGCGCCACGGTTTCCCGTGTTATTTCCGCGTGCTCGACAGTTTCCGCGTGCTGCCCATCGAACCTAGTTCATTTAAACATTCAGTCGGCCCTGAATCTGATTCCGTCGTTTTCACCTCGCCGACATTGTGGAACTTGAATACTCAAATCATATTCTTGGTTGGGTTGTTGCGTCTCATAAGCGCTTGCTGACTTTTGTAATAGGAAAGCGATCCTCTACGGATCTCTTCTACTAACGTCATCGAATCAAGTGATCCGGATCTTCTAAATTTCATCTAACGGTCCATCTGTTTTGACTTCTTAAAAACTGTGATAATTTTTTACTGTTGGATGAAATTTAGAAGGTCCGGATCACTTGATTCGATAGTCTAGATGGAAAAGATCCGAAGATGATCTTTTTTCTTTATAATATACATGCTTTGACATCTGGTTGCATGTTTATGACACACTCTAAAAATAGTTTTTCTTTTATCAACTTTGTATGTGAAGAGTCCATAATGCCCTTCATTAACTAGAAGGGGGGCAAAACGCAACGATGCATTGACTCTGCTGGTTACATTGTGTTCCAGAGTTCTTCACGGCTCCGAAATTGGTTAGTCAAGGTACAGCAACCAAAGAATGGATCTGAATGTGTGGGTCTTGCATTAGAAGGAAGAGGGTTTCAATACAAACTCATAACCTCCGACATTGCTCGATTTTGTTGTTGGATGAATGAGTTATGATAAAACCTAGCATGGAAGATGGAGTGGGGAGAGAAAGATAGCTTGGAAGATGGAGGGGAGAGAGAGAGCGCATTTCTGAAGCTGCTGCACGAAGAACAAATGAATGGGAGAGGCATAGTTGAGCATAAATGAAAGTTGTCCTAATTTGATCAAAATGCCCTTCCCTTACAAAGTTCGTAACTTATTCATTTTAACTCGTTATCACACCATTTGCGTCCACACGCTCATAACGACGAGTACCAAAATCTTGGGAGACAATGTTTTCTAATACATGTCTTGAGTTCAGAGGTCCACAATCTTGGTAGAGTTCATGAGATTCTTTAAAGTGGTTATGGAGAACAATGACCAGGTTTGTACCGCGGATTTGGATATCCAGGATACTCGACCCTGAGAGCATGGTTATGGAGGACAATGACCAGGTGTGGGGTGGGCTTTGGGGATTCTTTAACGTACCCGAGTCGGATGTAAAGCGGTGGTGCTATTGCCATTCCTCAACTCGAAACCGACCCAATTATATACTTATATTAATATATTTTTTAGTGTCTCGAATTTCTTTTTTATTCAGTAAGGTTTTTGAACGTGAAATGATGAGCATTCAACAAAATAGTAGGTTGCTATTATAATTCTGTGGAATTTTTTTAAAGTTATTTACATTTTTATTAGTTTTTTTTTTTTTTTTTTTTTTTTTTTAGAGAATTATACTAGTTGATTATGTTAGAACCTCTCTTCAACTTCCACTCAATGTGAGCCAGCACACTAACAAAGTAATTAACGGAATTGTAATAGAGGAACCAAGTTAGTTTGATACAATCAATTTCAGGGACGACATTGATTGATTTTGAAATTAAAGGGCCAAAATGATAAGTTAGGTCAATTTTAAAAAACATTTGTGACAAACATCCATAATATTTTAGGGAGTGGGGAGACCAAATACAAAGGGTCTAGTGATGGGCAGGTCCATTAAATGGAAAAAGTACGCAACTACACATCTAAACCTCGAAAATTCTCCCTACCAGATCGGAGTTAGGCAAGGCGGTGTGCATAAGCACAAGGAGGAAAAAAATAATTCATGTAACCCTGAACCAAATCATTTGGGTTGTTTCATTAAAATGAAATAAAATAAAAAAGCGACAACCTTCTTTTGTCGTTTTCTAGCAATTTCCGACACCTTTGTTGTTAAGACCTGTCCCTAGTTTTATGTTATTTTTATTACTAAAAGTGTAAAATGATCAAAATGCCCCCAAGAGGCAAGAATGCTGACTTTCGTCGACCGTTGTGTTGTGACACATATTAGCTACTAGTTTAGTGTATTCTTGGAGTACTCATCGTTACGAACGTGTGGGTGCAAGCAGAATCAAATTTGGAGCTATGATGAAGATTTTGAGAAACAACGATTTTGAAGGGCAATTTAATCAATTCACTATTCTAGATATTAGGGTTAGATATTATTATTATGTTAATATTTTTCTGGTGGGATTTTTATGGCCTATAAGGCCCACACCTCACCCATCCTCTCCTTCTCTTCTATGTGTCATTTTCTTCTCCACACTCTCGGGGACTATTGAACACCCTCCCTCATCTCTTTTTCCCTCTCGTCTCTCTCTAGCTCCCTCTTTCTCTCCATGAACCACCACCTTGCCTCACCAACTCCGACGAGCTGCACCACCCAAACCAGGGCAGTACCACCATCTCCATTTTATGGCAGAGAACCACCATCAACATCTGATCTTCCTCGTCTCAAACCTAGGCCAAGGCCATGGGACCCCGACAGTGGCTAGGCCATTGTTCATTGTCTTTCCCGATGAGTTCGTGATGAACTCTCAACCATTCCGTTCAAGGTGAGTCTCGAAACCGACGTAGATTGTCATAGATCACAGTTTCATGTTATTTCTGGCCTCATGGTAATGTTCGACAGAGAAAATCAACTCTGGATGCTATTTCCCAATTTTTTGGCGAGGGTCTGACGACTTTAGAGCTGTTTTCTGGTCAATTCTTGCCACGGCTGAACCTCAAATATCCTTGTCTCCTTAGCTTCAATTTGAGTATTTATACGATGAAATGATTGAGTTTTGAACTCGATCGAAACTCAGGAAGTTTCCAGGCCAAAACCCTAGAATCCGGTGGTTGAAGCAGCATTGGCCTCAAGCCGAGTTAACCCGACCCATGAACCAAAACCAGGATCTGATCTGGATCCAACCGGTATCCAAACCTGACTCGCAAACTAGAATCGAATCCAAACTTGGATCCACGAACCAACCCAAACCCGAATCCGACCCGGATTCGTCCCCGACCCATTTCTAATCCGTTTGGAATATTCCAAAGAATATTCTATTAACGTGCAGTTAACCTTAATAGAATATTTATGTTCGGGGATAGAAAATTCCATTAAAGTTAACTGTTGACCAACGTTGACTTTTTCGAAATTCTCCTGAGAACCTTGCTAGGGTATTTCAACGCGTTGATTTCATTTTTGAGCTCCTTTTTTTTTCTAAATTCAAACGTTTTAATTGAGTTTTACTAATATGCCCTAATATTATGCTTAGATGCGATTATTATTGGAGATTCCGACTTTTCTAACTCAAACGGAAGTGACCTCGAAAGTAATTGTGAGTGGTTATTTTCTTTTAAATATATATATTTATTTATTTATTTAGTTTCCATATATATATATATATATAATAATGCACTTTCTACATGATGTCATAATTAAATTAACGTTATCAGAAATGCCGTAATGATGTGAATTATGAAATTGTCCTAGATCCTACAGAATGCACAGATATGCGTACCATTATGAGATGCATTAATTATATTTATAGCCATGAACAATATTATACTAGAACTATTGAATTAATGTTCCTTGATCATATTTATGTTAATTTATCATCGTGCATGCTACACTGGTGTTAGTATTCGTCCGGGCCAGAGCCAACCTTCACGTATATGTTCACATCGTACCGATACACTCACCTTGGATCCATGATGTGCTAGTCCTGTCCTAGATTGCTATAGACAATTAGGACTCGTACGTGATTCGTATAGCACCAATTTTCATGTGATTGTAGTACTAGATCGTAAATTATTATTACACACAGTCATGTTCATGTCAGAATATCTCTACATGAACTCATGTGTCAGTATAGGTTGATGAGCATCAGATGTTATATGTTTTATATGTAGAATACTATGAATTATTATATTTTCAAGATATTACTGTTTACGGTAAGTATTTTCATACTATACGTAGTATGTTATATTTGGAAACTATACTTGTTTTACGGTAATGGGTTATTATGTTTTCGAAAAGGTTTTAACAAGCTTTATTTTTGGGCCTACTCACCCTTGTTTTTCACCCCCACAAGTTTTAGTGGCAGAGTTTTTGTGTCGACGAGGATTCCTGACAAATGGTCCTACAGGAGATTACCTTTAATGGTATAATTCTTATCCTATTTTATTGTACTTTACATATGCTCTGGCATTACGTGTGAAATAGGTTCAATTCCACTCATATGAGCACTATTGAATTTAGTCACTTTTATGTTTAAATTTACTCATATTTTTCCAAATCACCACACCTTATGACTTCGTCACCTTCCTGGTGTCAGCTAGCACAGCTTGATTCCAAGTCCAGGTGGACATTCTTGGTCGGGGTGTGTCATTTGTTATCTAAGACTAATTTCACCCATTGCCATTGGAGGAGGGCAAGGGAAAGAGCTTTGGAATTGCTCTTTGAAAAGTGATTGCTTTTGTGCAATTCTACTCGTTGGTTAAGGGCAAGCGCAATGACGATTACTATTCACAAATATATATTTTTTATTTTTTATGCCTTGTAAGCAATGTTCTAAAAAACGGCCTAGGAGGCCACCTAAGCGCTGGACGTTGTCGTCACGTGGCGATTTGGGGTAAAGCGTTGGATGAAATTGGTGGGCCGCCTAGATGGCTGCTATGCGGTGGTAGGCGGGTTCGGCGGTGTAGCCCAGACTTGATTCGACAAACCCAGAAACTGCAACCCCGACAAGCTGCAAACCCAGAAGGCAGAAGCTTTTGCAATTTCATACACTTAGAAAGAGAATCCTAATCCTAACTGAGATTGCCAAGAAGAATAGAGAGAAAAAAAAAAGTAGGGTGATGGCCAACTCAACTTCCATCGCCTTTTGCTAGAGTGTTCTTTGTTTTTTTGTTTTGTTTTTTATTTTTATTTTACAGAACTAGAGTGTTCTTTGTAAATATCGAAGCATGGATGGACTCTCTGGATCTGTGCTAATTAAATTAGATACATTGGGGGATGTGAGCTACAATGGCCTTTGGGTTTCCTTTTACAATCTCTAGGGCTTATTTTATAGATTTGTACAAAATAATTTATTGCATAATTAAATCCAATAACTTCCCTTGGAAGCCGGTTTCTCATCAGCGATCATATCCAAACAATAAAGCCTTCCAAAACCTTTCAGATTACAAAACAATTTGTATTCTGCACATTTTTTATTTTTTCCAAATTTCTAACACATTTAGGTGTAAAATTCATATTTATATGATATATAATAAATTTTATTCAAATCCATTTAGTCCGCCTAGGCGCTAGGCCCCATGCCACTGCCCGACTAGCGCCTAGCGTTTTTTAGAACATTGCTTGTAAGTGTATTTAAGTGTGAACTTTGTAAGTTTCTCATTTTTTTTTTTTAAATAAAACTCCATGTTTAACTCTGATAATATGATTTCAAATACCAAGTTTCATTTAGTACTACGGTCTAATGGTATTCCTCTTTACTGTTAAGTGAGAGATGTTATATTCGATTCTCGCCAAAAACAAATTTGAATTATATTATTTATAGCCCAGTGTAAGGTGTAGCCCACTCCCCCAACCCATGATATAGATAATATTGTTTGTTAAAAGAAAAAAAAAATATTCAAATACCAAGCAAAGCATACCATTACAACACACATAATTAATTAAAAATAAAAGGGGAATGAAGAAGATGGTTAGGTATTCATAGAATTAAAATTTTAATTTTTTTTCTTTTTGTCCTACTATTTCCATTTTTCCATTTCTAATGATGGGATTAATCCTAACCATTTCATTTTTTTATTATTGAATCTAATGCTCCATAACGTACCATGTGGCACAACAATAACTTTTTCAGATTTTTTTACCGTTGGATATCACCAGGCTGTTAAAAATTCAACGGCTCTCATTGCACCATGTCAAGCAGGCATTGGGCTTTCTTTTCGAGCTGCAGTAGCGGGGTCCATGAAAGCATAAGCTATCGGCCCAATGGCCCAAGTTGATACACACCATACTAAAAATGAAGGAACATTACTGACGTCAGCCTTGCCCACTGGCGCAAGGCTGAACATAATGATTCGCATGGCCAGCACTCACCTCCTCAACTTGGCCCGTTGGAGTTATTTTTTTGAGTTGAAGGGCAAATTTCAAGCCCTTGCCATTGTCATCCATAAAAGTGGTCTAAAACAAGAACCAATTTCTTCAATATTAGCTTTGAAGTTGTAATGTTTGTTTTTTAATGAATGGTTATAGTGTCGTTTAAATTTAAAGGGTCTTTTGTTGTCTAAAATATTGTATAAGTATTTATACCTCATCCACCCAAAGAAGAATTCATAGATCTTCATGTTGTTTTTATGAGTTTGCCATAATAGTGATGTGATCCTTGTGCTGGACATAAAAATTTCTCCTATATTATGCATATCAAATCTAATTTGAAGTCAATGAATTAAATTTCTACAATTGAAAACTGTTTAATATCTCCATGAATACGATGAAACAAGTGAGAAAAATATTTTGAATAATGTCCAAAGAAACATGGAATAGACTGCTATACATAGGGGTTCAGTTGTTTTTAATCATGAGATATTAGATATACAATTACAATTGCTCAAACTGAACCTAGGTGTTAAGAGGCTGGTTACTATCACGATTAATCTTTAAGTTTTTAAAATTAAGAAATGACGCCTAACTAGTGATGATTGAGCTGGTGATGTTACAACCCGTCCCTAGAAATTATGAATTTTATAATTTTAATAAGTGACGTTACGAAAATGCCCTTTGAGGTAAAATGTTGACTCTTGTTGATTGTCGTGTCGTGTCACGTAAGAATCATTTTCTTGGCGTATTTTTGTAGTGCTTATTGCTCTAGACGTGTAAGCGCAAGTAGAAGTGAATTTGGAGTTATGGTTAAAGTTTTACGGAACTACAAATCCGAAAAGTCCGTGGATAAGGACACTATTTATTATTTCATACATTTCTCATAATTATATGGTTACTATTTTATTTTGAGTATAGAAAATTTAGAAGACGAAAAATAAAAAGAGAGAAGGCAAAAACTGCCCAGTCGTGGAAGAGAAATGAGGGAAATGAGCAGCCAATGAGGAGGAGAGATGAAGAAGATGGCAAACCAGAAGGAAGAGAAGGAAGAGAAAGGAGGGAAGGAGAATGGCAGCAAAACATAAACCCGACCCGTGCTACCCGCGACTCGGTTGTAGCTGGTGGGTTTCTCTGGCGAATTTCATCTTTTTTTTTTGATGAATTGGGTCGATCTACCACTCCTAATCATCATCTAGACCCTTCCTACCATTCCCACAACAAATTTGAGGAGATTAAAGTCGAATTTGGGAAAAAATGCACCGGTGCGTGTGACGGCTTCGCAGTGACAACCCATCAAATCCGAAGGTAATTCCTTCGATCACCACCACCCATAGCATCCTTTTGAGACCTGGAACAAAGCCCAAATAAGTTTGAGGACGTCGGAGTTGCAATGGAGTCAAATTGAAGACACCCAAATTATAGGGTTTCGCTGGGTTTTAGCAAAATTAGAGCCTTTCCAGGCCAAATTAGACTTGGCCACAGGCGCCAATCATTCGGGATGCCTCAATATGCATGCTAGTGAATCATAGCATGGACTCCAGGTGAGTGAATCTTTTCCTTTTTATCATATGTATATAATTGATGGTTCCACAAATGCTTCTAAATTGATTTAAGCATTTCATGCCATGTCATATATATATATATATATATATATATATGTATGTAT
Source organism: Pyrus communis (assembly GCF_041283825.1). Lineage (NCBI taxonomy): Eukaryota > Viridiplantae > Streptophyta > Magnoliopsida > Rosales > Rosaceae > Pyrus > Pyrus communis. Next base: position 17,829,474 of record NC_142576.1, on the reverse strand, counting down.
GTATGTATATGTTTTAAAGTGCTAATAGATGGTTGAGTTTAGAAGATGTCATAGTATATCCATATACATGTCATCTACAATTAATTATTGTGAACTACGAATGGCTTGATCCTTGTTTAGGGTACGTAGGCAGTCTAACGAGACGTTAGATGTAGCCATACAATAAACGAGACTAAATAATTAAGACAATAGCCTTGTTTGAGGAATTGAGTAGTGTGAGGGAGATTGGTGAAAAATGTGAGATTTAACCTTAGGTTTTGGTAATTAAATGTTGGTCATAAATTAAGATGTAAAGAATCAAGAAATTGAAGTAAGGAAAGGTAAGTGGTGATAGTTAATTTAATTAGTATCTATTTGGACTTATCACTGATGATTACTCTCGAAAGTAAATAGTTCGGGAGTAGAGTGTTACAATTATGCATTTCATGCCATTTGTATATATGTTTATATATCTGGAAATATTATATATGGTTGAATTTCATATTTACATCATGGCATATTCATATGTATAGTACCTGAACCTAATTATTGTGAATTCTTTGAAGTACCAAATGATGCTGCAGACGTCCAGGTAAGATTCAGGTAAGTACATATTGATGATAGTGATAGTAGTGAGTATGATTGTGTTGAGATATGTTAGAGCTTATAAACCTGCACCTCGGTGTTAGTGCTCCTGCCCGTGGCCAGGGCATAGCCTTCACATGATTGTTCACCTCCTTCACCACAAGCTCATCTTGGATCCAAGGTAGGTGCCAGCCTGTTGTACAGACCACTTTAGATGGTTCCGACTTGTAGGTGACTTGGTGGTTCCGACTCATGTGCAGGATTTGGTAGATGAGCTATTAGCTAGCATATTGATGAGCTATTGGCTAGCATGTTGATGAGTTATTGGCTAGCTTATTAATTAGCTATTGACTAGCATTGATTGATGAGATATAGATAAGTCGTACAGGTCACTATAGGTGACTCCGACTTATGTGCTAGTATTGATTGATGTGATATGTGTACCGTTGTACAGGTCATCATAAGTGATTCTGACTTGCATGCTAGTATGGGTTATTAAGCACGTGATTATTTGTATTGCTATTGAGATGCTGGATAATGGTATATTTCCGGGTTTACTATTAGTATACTTTTGATTTCGTACTTTTACGTAGTATGATTTGTTGGAAATTATATAGGTCATACGGCGAGGGGTTACTACCTTTGATAATGGAAAGGATTTTGAAAATCCTTGTTTCGATCACTCACTCACATTTTCTATTTATGCACCCCTCCAGGTACTAGCAGCAGAGTTTCCGTATCGACGAGGATTTGTGACACTTCCCAGTACATGTGGCTTCTTTTAATGGTATAATTATTATCTTACCTTACGTTACTATACCTATGCTCTGTATCACGCGTGAAATGGGTCCAGACCCGCTCACCGAGCACTCTTGAACTTAGGCACTTTTAGATTTTAATTTATTCACATTTTATACATTATCATACCTTATGGCTTCGTCACCTTCCTAGTGTCGGCCAGCACGCCTCGATTTGGGATCCTAATGGATATTCTGGGTCGAGGTGTGTCAGGTGAACTTCAAGTAATTATCATAAACAAATGTCTATGGAATTTTGAAATGACATATGATGTTTTGTAAGAGGAAATTATGAGTGCCATGCCGCATAAATAAACAAACTTGTAGTTGAGAAGTTACACATGTGGAGCTTGCTCTTATTATGTCTATTTTATAATAATGACTTATATGAAATGAATTTACCGTCACATGATGTTTTGATTCAATTATTATGGAAAAAAAAAAACTTACACATGTGAATGTATTATTGTACGAAGACCAACAATAGCGATGACACAATTTCATACTTTTTGATCTAGTATTTCACAACATAAAGTAATTAATTGAAGACGGTGATTGTTTCAAATTTCAAAAGATGTCAAAATAAAGCTAAATAAAGATTATTCTGGAGGGAACAATATAAGATTAAGAATAATAAAAAAGAGAGGAATAAATCATTTTTTTAACAATCGATATTATATTTTAGGAGGAGTCTGGTTTAGCAGCATAATAAAATAGAAATAACATAGTTCAAATTTGTCTTTAACGAGAATCGAACATACGACCATCATTTATAAGTAAAAACGAATATCAATAAACTGTAATACTAAGTAGCATAAATAAACCAATTTAATTCATGAAAATATTACTGTGGCAGAAAAAGTTAAACAAGGATAAATATCCTCTTCGGATCCTCTCACACATCCTAATAATCTTATATTCTATCTGTTCATTGTACATCGTGTGATCAACTTTAAAGTTTTTAAGTAAACCAATCACAGGCTTACAGCAGTGCTAAGCCGCTAAAAATCTCCCAATCGGCTAGGAAATCCCAATAATTCAAAGTATAAATCAGCTGCTTGAAAAGGTTCCCCCACGAAGCTTCCTGGAAATTGCTATGGCAGTGCCTTCATTCCCACCATTTAACCCCCCATCCCTTCCTCTCTGCCTCCTATCTTTCCCTTTGTCTCTCCTCCTTCTCCATCATCACCATTATTATCCTATCTCTATCTACAACTTCTTCCCCCAGCTGGGTTTTCATCTTCAATCATGAAGTTCATCAAAATTAGCTCCAAAAATCTCAGTCCGAAACGCCTCTTCCGGTCTAAGAAGGACCGGTCCGCCGTATCTCGCTCCGAACCGCCGTCGTTCGGGTCCGAAACGGCGTCTGCCTCGTCATCCTCTTCCTCATACACAATCCACAAGCTCGGGGCCGGCGCCGGCGGTGTAACCACGCCCACCAGCGTTTTGCCCGAAAGATCGGGTGAGTGGTCCGAGCTTTCGGCTGATCTGCAGCTCGACATGGCGCAACCGTTTAAACTTATAGACCGAGACAATGATGGAGTGGTGTCGAGGAAAGAACTCGAGGCTCTTCTGTGCCGGCTCGGTAACGACCCGCAGAGTCGAGAGGAGGTGACGTTGATGCTAAGCGAGGTGGACCGAGACGGTAACGGTTCAATCAGCCTCGAGGCTGTGTTAAACCAGGTAGGGCCGGTTTCCGGTCCAGCTGCCGACTCGGAACTGCGGGATGCGTTTGAAGTGTTTGACACGGATAACGATGGAAAAATATCGGCGGAGGAGCTTTTGAGCTTTTTCAGGGCAATCGGCGACGAACGGTGCACGTTAGAGGAGTGCGGGCGCATGATAGCAGGGGTTGATAAGAACGGGGATGGATTCGTGTGCTTTGAGGAGTTTGCTCATATGATGGAGTTTCAGAGATGAAGACGATCCTGATCTTTTAGGCCTTTTGATTTTCTTTTTGTTAATTTCGATCGGGATAATGGATGTATGGTTTTTAACGGTATCTTGAAAATATTGAAATGATCAGAAGATCTGACGGCTTGGATTAATCAATCTCAAACCACATTTGTTTTCTTATCTTCTTTTTTTTTTTTTCGCTCTCTCTCTCTCTCTCTCTCTCTCTCTCAGTGAACTAATTCATCCGTCACAAAATTTGTTACTATAAAGATTTGTTGGAATCTCTCTCTCTCTCTCTCTCTCTCTCTCTCTCTCTCTCTCTCTCTCTCTGCGCGCTAACTCATCCGTCACAAAATTTGTTACTATAAAGATTTGCTTCCAACTAATGTATTGAAATTTAGAGTCCAGCTATCTAATATCCTCAACAATTGGCTTAAGATGTCAGGGAGGTTTCCAAACACCTAGCAATCAATGGAGGATTCAGGGTTTTAAACTTGAGGATTCCAATTACAAGGGTCAAAAAATTTATAAACAAAAATAACATTGAAAATTTAAATATAATACATTTCATTTAAAAATCATATGCAAAACAATATTACAAATTATAAAATCATAATTCAAGTATTCATTACGAGGTTTCATAAGTTATTAGGAAGTACCTAAGTTATTGAATATCTAATATAAACTACTAAATTTAAAACACCCGTCAAATAAAACTCTCTCAAAACTTCCACTATCTTTCTAACCAAACACACCATTTTTCTCTTTTACTAGTTTCCAAACATCCACATTCTCTCTCATTAAGAACAAAACTGTCATACATTCATCAACCGCCTCCTTCCCCATTCTCCCGAAGCCATGACAGATCATATCCATCTTACTAACCTTATGAAGAAAATTTCACCTATAAGAAAAATTATTAAGATGGTTGAAATAATTTGGGGAAATTTGGGCTTATATACTGCCCCTGCCAGACGATAGAGAAAGGTTGGAGGAGAAGTGGGTGGCACCGACGGATGAGACCATGGCAGAAGTAAGGAGGAGAGAGGCAGGAAGGGTCCCTATTTTCTTTCTTCTCCGTGCGCGGTCATCTTCTCCGAGAAGAAGACAACCATTGCAATCTGCAACCTATAACCTACATAGACCTCATGCTCGAGTATGAGGGGTCCTCGGAAAATTTATGGCAACGATTTAGGATCGTCGACGGGTCCTAAGACCTCCCTATGTGGATCCGCCCTTGCTAGCACCACCTAAATGACCAACCTTGGTTCCTCTTTCACCATTAAGGTCATCACCAATGGAGAGGTTAAACGTCTAAAAGCCAAAAAATAATTTGATTTGCCCAAAAATTAATCTTCAATCAATAGTTAGGTTATAAAAATAGTCTATTAACTTTAACTCAATTAGAGCAATGGTCCATCAATTAAAAATTCATAACCATTGGTCTCTTACATCATCAAAATGTGCATCTATAATCCTTTTTGTCAACTTCGTTAGAACTTCAGTCAAGGGGAAAAATAAGCAAAACCAAATGAAAAAAAATTGTAGCAACTGTCCCTCAACTTTAATCCAATTGAAGAAATTGTCCCTCAACTTTAATCTAATTGGAGTAATGATCCCTCAACTTTAACCCAATTGTAGTAATAGCCCTTCTAACATGAGTCATTTTTACGGAATTATGACAGAGTTGATAAAAATGACCATAGTTGCACGTTTTGATAAGTTAAGGGACTCACAGTCATGAATTTTTAGGTGAGTTACCATTGCTCCAATTATTGAGGGATCATTGCAACAGGGCATCATGCTAGCAAAATTTAGCTTCCTCGTAGCCCCTTTTTTGGCCCAACTCCTCATTTGCAATAATTGATTCAAATTTAACAGCTAGATTTGTAAACATTCAAAAGTAGTTTAATTAAATGAACTAATAAATTTAAAGTATAAACTTAAAACTATATTGAGGGGCTATGTTTAGCCCATTGGGTTGAAGATGGTATATGAGTATGGCCTACACTGTTTAACTAAAAATAATTTTTTTGTAGAGCCATAATTCTGGATGGGCTATCTTTAGCCCTTTCAGTTCGATGTGGCCTGAGTTCTCCATACCTTTGCGGTGCAGTATGGGATTGAGGTGATTAAAAAAAAAGCTACTATGAAAAAAAGCTATGAGAATTTTTGGTGTTTGGTAAACTTTGAAAAGCAGCTTTGTTTCAAAGTTTGGGGTGAAAAAAAGCCCAAAACCTGAAGCTGACAAGAAGCTGCCAATAGTAGCCTCCAAAAACAGCTTATTTTCAAAACACACGGGTGAACAGTGTACGTTTAATGAAATATTGAATAACCCAAAACTGCCCTCCTTTCCCTTCACCTATGCTCTCACCTTTCAGAGCTCTCGCACATAACCCGAACCAAGAGAATTAAGGTTATTTCCTTAAGGGAATTAAGGTGTATGAAACAACAAGTTATTATGGTTCTGATGCTTTTAAAATTTATGATTACAGGTTTCATTTGGCTGTTTGTTTTGCACATTTCATTTTTGCAAAGTAAAGGACATATGCAACACCTTCCACGATTTTAGAACACTTGAAGGTGAGACCTAATAAATAAAATAGCGGTTTGAAAAGTTGTGATGGCATGTTAATTCCCTTTTTTGTGAACTGATTTTAAAGCATATTTACCTATTTATTTTTTCATATTTTGTTTACATTTGATTTATGATAGATTACGCACATACTTAACGTGTTTGCATAAATTTATTGCCTTAAGCTTACACCTTAACAAATACCTATGAAATCTGCAGTTTTATCTAATTGAATTGGTTAGTTTTGATTTGCATTTTGTTAATTTGTATATTTGTAATAGTCGACAGTGTTGAAATTCTAGTTTACCACTTTCTGTCAACACTCTGCTTCTTTTTCTTATTTTATTTTCTATGTTTAAATAGCATGAACATACTAAAAATCTGTTAATTACAAACTATCCTTTACAAGTTTGTACTGCCTGTTTTCTTCTTTTACATCCAGTAGTTTTAAGACCCGCAGCAACGCACGGGCACTATTGCTAGTATTACCTAGAATTTCACTAGTTTTTAATTATTTCATGAAGAGAACTTTTAAAAAGGAAGCCAATTTTTGAAAATTTCATCCTACACACCTGATTGATCCATTAGTTAACAAAGCTCAGCCTAAGCGATTTTAACAAAATTACATACATGCCATTAACCCCTAACCCCACCACCACCATTTTTGCAGGACCAGGATTAGTTTTGTACATTTTTTAGTAGAACCAATTTGTATATATTTTTTTCAGTAGAATTAGTTTGTATATTTTAATTTCAACAAAATTACAAACATGCAATCAACATAACCTCTCTTCCACTATTTCTGCATGAGCAATTTCAACTATGTGTAGAATTAGTTTGTATACTTTTTTAGTAGAACCAGTTTGTATATGTTTTAGTAGAATTGGTTTGTATACTTTAATTTCAACAAAATTACCTATATGCCATCAGCCCAATTTCTCCTCGATCATTTATGCAAGATTTCAGCATTTTTGCAATATCTGTTTCAAAATTTCAACACTTTTGCGATATCAGTTTCAAAATTTCAACATTTTTGCAAGATTAGTTTAAAAAATTTCAACACTTTCTGCAATACTAGTTTCAAAATTTTTAAAACACTTATGCAAGATCAGTTTCAAAATTCTAATACTTTAGCGAGATCAGTTTCAAAATTTCAACATTTTTGCAAGATCAATTTAAAAAATTTCAGCACTTTTTGCAATACCAATTTCAAAAATTTTAAAACACTTATGCAAGAGTAGTTTCAAAATTCCAGTATTTCTGCAAAGATCAGTTTCAAAATTCCGCACTTACGCAAGATCAGATTCAAAATTCATGCATCCAAATCAATCAAGACCTTAAAATCAAATACTTTCAAAAAAGAAAAAAAATACTAAATTGCCAAACCAAAAATTTAAAATCTCATTCGTTCTTATAAAAGAAAAAAAAACACTCATAATCTGGGGAAATAAGAAAGAGAGAGACAAAGAAGGATGATAAGAGAGAGAGGTAGGAAGAAGGAGAAGAGAGATAAAATGGCGAATGAGAAGGAGGGGAGAGAGAGCAAGATAGAGACATGGGTAGGAAGGAGAAGGAAGAGAGAGAAAACGAAGAAGAAATAGGAGAGAGAAAGAAACAGTACAAATAAGGTCATCTCTAATCGAAAGGGCTAAATGAAATTGGTATCAAGCGGAATATCCTGTAGAATGATATGAAGTGTGGATTCAAAAAACAAGTTAGTTTCTCCAATCAAACAGTTGAAGGAAGAATAATTGACATGAATCTGATCTACATCTAAAATGAAGATTTGAAACTTAAAGTTAGGCCATGAAAACAATACACACCTATTTCTCAATGATTGGCAATTTTTCACATGAAAATTGGTTTGGCAACTAATGTTTCATAAATGAGGAGGAGAAGCTTCAAAGCTTTAATGCACTCTCTCACTCCAAAGATAAAATCTAACCAAGCACCGAACAAGTGAAAATCTAAGTAGATCAAGAGTGAAAAGCTGGCTATCAGCAAAAAAGTGACAATTAGCCCATGTGGACATACTTAAATTGCGTGCCCAACTCGCGTGAAAGCAGTGAACAATATTGATGAGACAACATTACAAGTCAGAATGTGATAGGAATTTTGTGAAATGCATATGCATGAACAAACCAAAAAGGTGATGTGCCACACTTTTGGACACTTATTTCCAAGAGCAACAACCCTTAATGAGAGTATATCTTAAAATCTAATTAAAGTATGTGTGGTACATTTATAGTATTGACAATGAAAGGCAAATCATTTAAGTCTAAACTTCACACTAAATATAATCTCGTCCATAATTATAGCCCTGCAAAAAATATTTTTAAATAAATAGTGTTAGGCCATACTTGTGGAGCCAAAAATAATCAAGAAAAATATAGAGGCGACACGTGGACTTTTGGGTGAAAAAGACAAAATTACCCTTAAGGCACATCGGGATTCCCACGGGCATATAACGGACAACAACGGCTCAAACGAGGTCAAAGGTGATCAAAATGGTATTTATTCAAAATCCTTTCATCATTCCTCATCAAATCCTCACCCACAAGGTAACTTCCAATTATTCTTTTCAAATTCGGATTAATTACCAAAATTAATTGATTAATTTCCTAATTGATTGCAATTATAGCAAGAATTTCACTATATGGCCAGTCCCTGTTTCTCCAAATAGGGCCGGCCACCCCTATATATAGCCCATCATTTCTCCAAAAACAAAAAGTTCATTCTTCTCCGAAAATTTTCTATACATTTTCTCTCTAAATTTCTAACTTTGGCATTGGTGACTTTTCAACCAAAGCCCCCCCTCCCCCAAATTCATTGTGGGCGCGTGAGGCTCTTGGCCTTGATCTTAGGTGTCAATTGTTCATCCACAAATTAGTACTTTCATTGAGAGTCTTGATTCACACACTCGAAGAAGACTCTCGCATTCATTTTTTGTTCATTCGTATATTTTTTGTACATTCTTATTCCTAGAAATTTTTTATATAAAAATTCTTTGGATAAATGTAAAAGAAAAGTATAATGACAAGAAATTCAAAAACCACGACGAACAGAACTTCTTACGTTCAAGGATTTGGACCACGACGATCCATGAGGCTCAACGCAATGGCGAGTGGAGCGGCATCACCCCTACAGGGCACCATCGTGGTAGCCACCACGACAGCAGCCACTATAGCAACTCACGGTGAGATCCGAGCCTAAATAGCAAGCCTCACTTTGCAGTCGTAAGCCTAGGCCCATGTCACCTTGCAGCAGCGAGCCCATGCCCGCGCCATAAGGGAACTCAGCCCCGCCCAAGGCAAGAAGGCCCAACTAGAGCAAGCCCATAATCTGGCAGCCACGGCAGAAGCAGCGGCCTATACCTCACGGGCCCAAGGTCATCACGAGCCCAGTTTACTTCAATGCTGAGCCCAAGACCAGAGGGCCCAAACATGCCATTTTAAACCACATAGGTCCAAGCCTAAGGTGAGCCAACCCGAGCCACAACCAAGCACGAGCTGAGCCCAGGCCCAACACGCACATATGCCGCACGTGGAGCAGCCCACTCCCATGGTTTCCCAAGCAGTCCAACCATCATGGCTTCAGATTTATGGCCTGACGATTGAACCAAGGGCATTTTCGCCCTATTTCTCCTCAGATTTGACATTTCCTAACTCAAATCTCGCACCCGGAGTCCATTACACTTTCGTTACTTAAGGAGATGCATTCTGTCCAAGATCTTCTAACCCAAATGGAGAACAACATATGACTTTGGTGAATCAGCTCTTGCAGCGCACCAAGATGCAACGTGCCCTAAACAAGGTGTCTTAAAGTAGGATAAGGGATGATGAAGAACCTTTCCAGCAGCATCCCATCAAGCAGCCACTCGACCAACCACGAAACGAGCATTTTGGCAATACACACTCCCGACTAGGCCCGTGAGATAGCGTATACTCTCGTCTTAGCGCGTGAAAGAGTGTGCTCTCGATTAGGCTCCATGGACGAGCATATATTCACGGTTAGGGCCATACTACAATAATCAACATGAGCAAGCTTTCAAGCGTAGTGTTCATTCGTGGCTAGGCCCGCAAGGAGCATCATCCACCTGTTCATTCGTGTAATGATGTACCACATGCACCGCAGTCGCGGTGTAGACGAGCCAAGCACATAGAAGAGTAGCCTAGACGAGCAAGTCAAGACTAGGGGCAACCGAGAGCTCCACTACCCTAACAAAGGTAAATTCAGGAAGAAGTACAAAGGTTTTTGATCGACCGATTACATGATTTTCAACGTAACAAGGTCATTTATAAGGCGTTACGATGAGACCTGACCAACATAAGCAAGTCACCCTTTACGGACGAGATCGAGTAGGCAGAGCCACCATGCAAGTTCAGCATGCCCCCGATCTAGAGAGGCACTTAAAGCACTACCGAAACATAATGGTCATTTATCGGAACAACAATGATCTTATGTGCAAGATATTCGCCACTGCTTTACAAGGCAAGGTGCAAGATTGGTTTCACACCTTACCGCCATGATTCATCTGGAAATCTAATGAGCTTTCCTTGGCTTTCACCAAAGAATACTCATCATACCGCTCAATCAAGAAGAAGTCTGATAATTTGTTCAATGTGAAGAAGAATCCAAAGGAGTCGTTGCGCTACTATGTGAAGAGGTTTAAAGCAGAGAAGGCGAAGATTGGCATCTCTCAATCCATCGTCACCGACAACAGCCCACAATTCGTGGGCAAAGATTTGGCAAAGTTTTTCCAGAAATGGCATCAAGCAGCACATGTTCACACCGAGGTATCCCCAAGGCAATGGGCAGGTAAAAGCATCCAATAAGACGATTCTCAAATGCCTCAAGAAATCCCTTTCCGAAAAGAAAGGAAAATGGCCAAACGAATTTCCCGGATGTCTATGGGCGTATCGTACAACCAAACGACGAGCAACCGGTGATATTCATTTCTTTTTGGCATTTGGTTCAGAAGCAATCATTCATCCTAATGTCATTGTGCCAAGTATCAACACTCTACTGCTAAGAATCGAGCAGAATGAAAATGAGATGGCCACAAATTTGGATATGGCAGAGGAGGAATGTGAGAAGGTCATCACCCACATCACAGCTTACCAGCAGCAGCTCCTCTCCAGTTATAACAAAAGGACCAAGATTCGACAGTTTCAGCCCGGAGATCTAGTCCTAAGAAAAGCCTTCATCACTACTTGCAGAGAAGGCTCCAAGAAGATGGATCCTATATGGGAAAGTCCATACAAGATCAGCAGAGTAGGCGGCAAGGGTAGTTACACCTTCACTACCATGAATGACAAAAAGATCGAAAAGCAGTGGAACATCTACAATCTGAGGAATTACCATACGTGACCTCCCACTACATCAAAGCCCGAATACTCAAGCAACTCGACGGGCACCACCTCTCAAGCCGATGACTATCCAGTTACGCAGTTTCTACTTTACAGCTAAGATTTTGTTTGTTTCACTCGTTTTTCAATGACAAAGTAAGAAGTAATTTACAACTTGGCTCGACTGCGTGCTTACAACAACTGATCACACCTATACTTCAAAAGAAGGTCGCGCCCTCCTTAGGGACTTATCGTAGGAATTGCACCCTCTTTAGGGACTAGCCATGCTCTCGAGTGCGAGAGGGTAAACCAATTTCCCGACACCTACATGGTTTGCTCTCCAATACCAGAGGATAAACTTTACACTCCGATATCCAGACATGGATGAGTTGGGCTGCTCTGGTATAACTAGGTGCACGATGGCTTGCGCTAGGATTCCTAGAAGTAGTTACAATGGTCTTTTTCAAGGCTTAGCTAACTAAAGAATTTTGGGTCTTTTGGCGTAGTACGTGGGGAACCGAGCCTTAGTGATAGATGAAGCACATTACGCAGTATGCCCTATGAACTGCTGCCCTGGAACCCTAATGCTGATACTGAGTGCACTAAGGTAGCCTATTGTTTCCAGAAGACTACCTACGGCTTGCCGTTCAAGTAGTAAACCGCGCTAAACTTATACAAACACACGTTTTTGTGAAAGGTTAAACAAGTTAGCATGCATATACAAGGCTTAATTCACTGCCGACATGCTACATAGTCTATAAGCTTCACCTTTGCCAAAGCGCGGAATGATCATTTAAAGATCTACACTAATTTCTAAAGTGTTGTGATACTTGTTAAGCAACCCACATAATTGGTTACATAAAAGCAAGGAGTTCTCTCAGACCTTTGCTTACGAAATTCCATACAATCGCGTACGTAGCTATAGCAAGCAAAATCCGAATGAACTTAATTATGACTACATGAGAGAAGGTTTCTTCATAGTCAATCCCTTCTCGTTGCCTGTAACCCTTGGCTTACCTTATAAGTCTCCACGTTCCCATCAGCGCCTATCTTTCTCTTGAAGACCCATTTGTTTCTAACAGGTACTATACCTTCTGGATGGCCTACAAGAGTCCATACCTGATTTTGATACATAGAATCCATCTCAGATTTCATGGCCTCTTGTCACCTCTTTGAATCAATGTTAGATATTGCTTCAGTGTAGTTTCTAGGGTCCTCTTTTGTGTCATTGTCACCCAGAATGTGCAATTCCCCAAAGTCATTATCCAAGCCATACCTTTTAGGTGGCTTGCTGACTTGTTCAGATATACATAGAGCTAAGGGTTCAGGTATAGGGTTGTCAACTTGTCGAGTGTTTGTTTGTGGTTTATCATTAATCTCATTAATTTCCATCGTTTTACTTGTAGGTCATTTGAGAACAAATTCGTCCTTTAGAAACTTAGCAGTAGTGGCGACAAAGACTTTCTAGTCATCAAGATGGTAGAATTCATATCCCATAGTTTCTCTAGGATATCCCACAAAATAGCACGTAACTAATCTCACTTCAAGCTTAGTAGCTTCAAGCTTCTTGACATATGCTTCACAACCCCAAATCTTAATATGATTAAGACTTGGCCTTCTTCTGTGCCATATCTCCTAGGGTGTCTGTGAAATTGGATTGGAAGGTACTCTATTAAGCAAGTAAGTTACTGTATATAGAGTGTATCCCTAGAATGTTACTGGTAGATCGGCAAAACTCATCATAGAACAAACCATGTTCATCAAGGTTCGATTTCTCCTTTTAGAAACTCCATGAAGTTGTGGAGTTCCCGGTGGAGTCCACTGTGATATTATTCCACACTCTTTGAGATAATCTAGGAACTCGTTACTTAGATACTCTCCTCCTCAATCTGATCTTAGGATCTTTATCTGCTTCCCAGTTTGCTTCTCAACTTCATTCTTGAATTCTTTGAACTTTTCAAAGGATTCTGACTTGTGCTTCATAAGATACACATAGCTAAACCGAGAGTGATTGTCAGTGAATGTGATATAGTAGGAGAAGCCTCATCTCGATGTAATAGACATAGGTCCACATACACCAGTGTGGATTAACCCTAGAATTTCAGTGGCACATTCTCCCTTCCCAATGAATGGAGATTTAGTCATCTTCCCTTTCAAGCAACATCACAAGTACCCATTTGGTTATTACCTAATGGGCGGAAATATCCATCTTTCGACATCTTGTGAATCTTATCAAGGTTCACGTGTCCAAGTTTAAGATGCCATATCTTTTCTTGGTTAGCTTCTTCTCTAGTCCTTTTGGGTTTTGAGGTATTCGCGCTTTCAATACAGTACATCCCACTACTTGTCTCTAGGTGAAAAAGTCCCTCTATCATATTACCATGAGAGATAATATGACCGTTCAAGTATAAAGTGCGGCTCATTTTGTCAAACAATACTGAGTGCCCATCTTGTAAAACCATAGAGATGGAAATCAAATTCTTTATACATGAAGTAAAATATAAACAATTTTTAAGTTCCAAGACTTCCCTAGAGGGTAGTTTAAGCATGTTGGTGCCTACTGCTTTTGCAGAGGTCTTAGTGATGTTCCCAACTTGCACAATTATCTCCCTATTGTGCAGTGTCCTGCTCCTTGTTAGTCCCTGCAACGAATTGCATATATGTTGACTAGCGCTTGAATCAAATATCCAGGAATTGGAGCTTACTATAAAAGCACTCTCCATGACAGAAATAGTCCCTTCAAAAGTTCGTGTCATAAGGCTCACAATGCACACCTTGTATTTCTTCTTCCAACGTTCATCATTTCCACAATGAAAGGATTTTCCTTTGGATTTTTGGACCGATGATCCCTTTGCCATTTTGGCATTCAATAGACTACAAACATTTGAGAATCGTAGATTACTAGTCTCAATGTCATGCATCTTATGCAAACTATCAACCTTGGCACATGAAGTGTCCATGTGCTTATGTAGCTTCTTAAGCTCCTCACTAAGTGAAGTGAGGATTAAGCATTTGGCTTGTAAGTCATCCTCATAGTGTCTAGCATAATTTTGACACTCCTCCTTTGAAGCTAGTTTCATAGGAGGTACATGAGGAGGGGATTGCTTGAGCACATACGATATGTCATTCGTCTTTGAGACATTCTCAATGTGATGATACCAAGCAAGGAAACGTTGGCCCCTAAGGCTCTTTTTGTCAAGTATTATGGTAGGTGTAATTTTAGGCATGTCGTTAATTACATAACATAACAGAAATCGTATTAGATTGTTGATTTAAAAAAAAAAAATCCACTTGATTGGGTCTTAAATCAAATAGTAACACCTGCTATTTTTGGCAAATTCCACATCCCTCAATGGAATCTGAGAGTTATGTTGAACTCTTAGCGGGGTATGGTGTTTTTTTAGCAACAATAATGATGAAAGAATAACGCTTTAGTCATTTACAACTCTTGTAATTACCCATCTAGTTTGGCCTCTAGAGAATGATGCCTCACAATGATATGATGTTGGCACCATTGCACTTAGTTAATCATTCCCACCATGCTAGTTCGTGTAGGGGTTCAAGAATAGCCTCACAATGATATGATGTTGGCCATCCTCATTGCCGACCTCACCACATCATGTACGTACATATGAACTCCTCCAGAATGTAAGCACATACTTTGAACTTCCCTATGATAGGGTAAAGCCGGTGTATGAGTCACAAATGATTGGAGCACACCACGGTAGAATGCCTACGAAGAGATGTTCAAAGCATCTCTCGCTTATCAACTTAATATTCATTTTGTTAAGGGAGTAGTGTTGGGCTACATCAATTTCATTTTAATCTTATTAAAAGAACTTGGGCCTATGACAACCATTAGTTCAAGTTTATATGAATTAGTAGTATATAATACTCCCACTATTTCGATGAAACACGCGAGACTATATGGAACTACTAACGAATGCATTGCATCCACGTATGGACTATATAGGCATTTTAGGTCTTAGGATGATTATGAACCGTTTGATTTGATCCAACATGAACCTTGTGTTGGACCTTGGGTCTAAGGTAGGTAGTTGTTGATTTTAGTTACGCGTTTAATCTAATTAAACCATCATTTCCTATTGGGCGTTGGACCCAACTATTCCAATTTGCATGCAAATAAACAAAAAAGAATACTTGAAATAAAGAGAAGGGCTTATGACCTTTTACAACACATTTGATGGACTTATGCCTTTTTACAACGCATTTGAACTAATCAAATTACATTCAAATCTAAACTACTTAACCCAAAAATTCATAATGTAAAGCGCCCAATCACATAGCTCAATTATTGAGGCCTTTGGTTCATAATCACCATATTCTTAATCAATCACATTAACTAAGAAAACAACTTAAACAATTGGTTTTCAGATTCATAGAATTCATTTAAATGGAAATAAATGAAATGAAAATCCAATTCTCATTAAAGAGACAAAACCATTTTGTTATCATCATAATTTGGGCCGAAAATGCAATGACCTCAACTATTGAGCCACAATGCAAAAACAAAAACTTTTGGGGTCACTTTGTAAAAACACAAAAGTCCACAATTTCATGTAATTACAACTAAAATCCAAAAATTTCAATAATTACAAAAACTTCATTAAAGGAGCAAAACAATTTGTCCTTCAGTGATTTTGGGCCTTTACGTAAAAATGTAAACTCTTGGGCCAAAGTGGAAATACACAAAAATATCAAAACTTTATGTAATTTCATAAAAGCTCCAAAAGTTCCCCCACTAAGGGATAGCTGGTTTTAGATAGTGTGAAGGGAGGGTTGGTTTTGGTGAAAATTCAAAATTTTATGAAGTGTTGAAAAAGTGAAAGGTATGGGTTGAATAGTTTATTGACATGGTTGAATAGTTCGATTGGTATGAGTTGTAAGATGTAGGTAAGGTGTAGAATTTATCAAACAATAAAAAAAAAACACCAATCATCCATCACCAATCAATAACAAACCAAAATTTTATGAAAAACATCAAACACATTGAATCAAAGCACCAAACCTATTATTTCCTATTTTGTTGTTCTCAGGCTCATCACTTTGTTTCGGTGGATTTTGAAATGGCGTTTTTTTCTTCATCTTCATTATGTAGAGGTGTTTTCATTATGAATTTTCCTTTGCATAGATTTTCAGCTAGTTGCTATTTTGAAAAAAAAGAGTTGTTAGTGTGGATGGTTTGTTAAATTTAACTTAAAATAGTAGGACATACTAAAAAACAAATGGGGGCATAAGCGAAGGTAGAGCTTAGTTGTGATTCTGAAGGTGCACATAAAATCCTTATTTCCCTCTATTTTCATTTACTCTATCGAATGCAATGTAAGAGCAACTAAATTAGTGCATCAAACAAACTTTTTTCCTCACTTCAGTCATGTGCCAAATATATCTCAATGATTGTTGTGTTCCTTTCAAGTGCAAATATAAGGATAGTATAATGGCACAAGTAAGGGTGTCGAACCATAGAAACTGATTAGACCTCTACAAATTACAAGCTTTGTGTGAACCCTCACAAAACAATGAAACTAACAAATTGAGTTTGGATTTTGATTTGAAAGGTTAAGTAACTTAAAATGCAAGAGAATATAAATATGAATAATAAAATGATTCAGAAACGATGGGAATGGAACTAGGGATACTGATTTCACCATTACAAGCCAATTCCATGAAAATTAAGTCAAAACGCATTCAACTCTCCAATCTGCAACTAGGGTTCATTTTACTCATTTATGATCATCCATTTGATGTGTGGTTGTGATCAAGTACTCTTAATCTGCAACCTAGTTGTGATGTTCAACTTAGATTACCAAATAAGAATCCATTAAGAACAAGAAAACTTCCAAGAACCAAAGAAATCACATGGCAGGATGTATGCATAGCAGTTTCTTCATTGATTCACATGTTTACCAAGATTAACCATGATGTATACTATAAACTTGATCAAATAATCTATAAGAAACCCTAATTGTGATCAAACATTAAGATAAACAAACAAATTGAACTATAAAATCAATGAATGAAACAAGAAAACAGATTGATGAATCGAATACTTTAACTTAATAACATAGAGTAGGTTTGCAAGGCTACATCGAAATCCCTAGCTATGAATTTAATTACACAACATGATTACAGAATATATGAATATCAAGAAGAACATGAGCGAAATTAAATTCATAAAAAAAAAAAACCCCTTGAAGCAATTCTGATGTGGAAATCCTTCAAGAACAGTGTGGTTGCGTGGTTTCTTTGGTAGCAGCGAATGGTGAAGGGAAATAGGGTTTTGTTTCTAGAAGAAAAGCCAAAAAAAGAGAGGAGAGAGAACTCTGTGCGACCCCAAGGGGGGCTTTTGAAAAAGTGATAAGAAACCTAGTATTTATATGCTAAATGGGGCTCCAGTTGATTGCAAGGTGATCCCAACCATTAAACCAAGGTTTTGAACCTTTTTCCTTATTTGGCTCCTCCAAATTAGGCTAGATATTCCAATTCCTTTCCCATTTTGCTCTTGGTCTTCTAACCAGCCAAATTCGTTTTAGATTCTTTATTTAGGCTTCAAAACAGGTCACTAAACTTCTTTCCACGTTTGAATAAGGGTCAACCCCAAAAATGGCATGTTTTCACTTCTTTTGCCTTCAAATTGATCCTAAAGTACATGTAATTGCACACTAACTCAAAATAAGGTAAAATGCAACTAGTTTAACTCAAAAACATCACAAAGAGACTAGAAATGGATGGTATAAATGCATGAAATATATGAGTTATCAATGATACTAATTAGACGGAGTTGGAAGTTCAAATAAATCATTTTTAGCTACAAAAATAGTAAAATAGACATACAGGATCAATCAACATGTACCAAAACAAATGTATATGTAGAAATTAAAACAGTAAAGAAGGTATATAATCTTTATGATGAAGATGTAATAAACTGTTTCAATTAGTTTCATGAAGGAACCACACACACACACATATATATATATATATATATATATATATATATGAAGGAATTCTATGTAAAGGCACATTCACACAACTAACATTTTTTAAATAAATACAATCTCAAATTCCCTCTAGCATTTCTATCTTGGAAAGCAATGTTGTGAATAAATTTATTAAATAGAAAAAAAAAGTACAAACAAAGGGCAGGTGGGCAGGAACCTTATCCCTCATAAAAAAAATATAGCTTATTAAGCCAGTATAGTCTTACAGACCAGAATAATAACTATACATGTAGAAAAACTGACATGCACAGGCTAAAGTCAATGAAAGAGAAGAAAAAGGAAAACCAAGTATCTTTTGCTCCACACAAAGAAAACAAAACATCAAGGACCAAACTAGCAAAACCAAAAATTCGATCATGAAGAAAGGTTATGAATGTAAGCAAAAGTGCACAAGGAGGACAAGAATAAACTCCCAAAATTATTCACACTGAAATTAGCCAAACAATTAGCAATTGCACTACCTTCTCGTCAAATATGAGTGGCATGAACCTGCATGGGGAGAAAAGAGCAAGGTAATTAATCCAACAAACATGCAAATGCCAATGAATATTGCAAGAAGCAGAAGAAAGAAAGTTGACCACTAAAGAAGAATCGTATTCAATCCACAAAAAGTTTTAACAATTTTCCCAAGCTAAATCCACGGCATGAATAACCACATGCAACTTCACATCTAAAGAAGAAGCAATTCCGATTGAAGCTGCAAAACAACTTACGCAATTCCCAAATTCCCAAACCAGGGGCACCACGAGCAGCACCATTAGGTTAAGTGAGCAAAAGATGATACATACTAATAAAA
This sequence comes from Pyrus communis, assembly GCF_041283825.1. Lineage (NCBI taxonomy): Eukaryota > Viridiplantae > Streptophyta > Magnoliopsida > Rosales > Rosaceae > Pyrus > Pyrus communis. Next base: position 17,810,479 of record NC_142576.1, on the reverse strand, counting down.
TTGACAAAGCAGAATTAACAAGGGCAGTTTAGTTTATGAGTTTTTGCTTTAGTTCGATCAAAATTTATTATAATACGCTCTTGTGCAACCAGTTAAGAGGGTACTTATGATTTAAAGAACTTACGGCTTCAATGGGGAGGCCATTGATCCATATACAGTACTGTACAAAAATATGTTCTGCCCCCAAAATTATCACGAGTATGAGCGACAAAGTTTGCCTCTCTTTCATTACTAGAACTTTGCTGTTCGTCCAGCTCAGCATCAATTTCTTATAAAATTGGTTGAATACTGGTTACATGCGTAGCTGGTAATCCCTTATCTTATGTACTCGTATCTCTCCCACTTTCTCTCTTCCATTCAGATACGCCAGTGGACATTTTTGATAGTTGCCACTGATGAATGCACGGATGAGGAACTGCATCATTCTCGACAGGCTTGCGAATGACGAGGCCCTTCTTGGTGGAAACTCCTCCGGCGGCGGCATTCTCTGTGAAGCTGTCGCTAGGCCTGGCGTAGAGTTTCTCCAGTGCTATGGAGGATGAGAGAGCTGTAGAGGAAGCTTTGAGAGAGCCATGAGTGTAATGGCAGAAATTTGTGGTATGACAGAAAAAGGGGGAAGACACAGAGAGTGAGGGAATGCACTACGTCTATAACAATTAATCGAGCCCCAAAGGGCCACGGTTTCATCACCCCCAACGAGGAAATGTAACCAAAGTAAAAAAATCTACTCTATAAAAAGAAGCTGCTATTTGTATTTTAAAAATGCCATCTTACATTCCTCTCGTAAAAATTAATATCTAAGAAGTGTATGAATTGATTCTAGATGATTAACCTGTATACACGAATTCACGTTATAATCTAACAAATCGACTTTTGCCAGTTTTGGTCAAGAGTACTTTAAAACGACATCTTTGTATTCTTCTATAATAAAATTACAAGTGCATGATGAATTTTTTAATGTTTCTGGCCAGATGAAGCATATTATATGGAACTTTGCTCTCCTACGCTTCTTTTAGTTGCATCGCAACAGTTCATTAGTTAATAAAAATGTGCGGTGAAGAATTTCTAATAATAATTGTACTTGAGTGATGCTCTCCTGTGCATCAAACTACAAAAGGCAAAGGTCGAGATTTAACCAAATCTCATTTGATTAAATCTCAATCGCTCATTCGTGAAAAATAATGTGCTGAGAAAATTCTCGTATGTACATTTGGCAAAAGAAAAATGTATAGTATACGTACTATGGAGGCCCAATCATATAAACCAAAAGTACAATCGACCCGACCTGCGGGTTCGGCATCCGTTTGCTCACCTATATAAACTGACGCTCTTCCCCTTGAGTTTCAAAGACAAATTCGAAAGTGGAGGTTTTAGCATCAATGCTCATAAACCTCAGAAGAAGAATAACCATTCTTCCATTTCACACAAATCCTTCACCCTCCATTCCTCTGAATCTCATCTCAACTTCCACACAAATCCCACGCTCAGACTCTACAAATCCCCTATCAGAATCCCAACTCAAATCTATAGTTCTAAGCCAATACAGCCATGGCAAATTCACAAACCTCCTCCAAAACGTCGTCGCTTTGCCCGCTCTTCTCCTCACCGCCTGCCAAAACCTCACTACGCCAAAAACCCAGAACGGCAACGGCCTCAGCCCCTCCCTTCTCGATTCGGTTTCGAAGCGGTTCTCAATCCACGAAATGGGTCGGCAGCTGTGCGAGAATCGGTTTGATGTCGGAGCTTGCAGCGTTGCGGTGGCGGCCCAGAGAAACAGAGGTGAGTCTTTGGTGTTGCCTAACTTGAAATTGAAGGTTTTGATTGAAGCTATTGGGATGGTATTGGGAATTGTTTATGATGAACGTTTTGTGACATTTTCTTATGGTGGTCGTGTTAATATGGGACGGCATACTGCCATTAGGTACCTTAAGAACTCTGTAGAAAACCCCAGTTGGTGGTTTAGTGTTGGATTTAACCGCGAAAAGTTTGATCAACGAAATGTGAATAAGTTGTGCTTATTTATGCAAGAGAAGATAGATGATGAGATTTTGATTGATGTTATAAAGAAGTTGTTTGAATGCGGCGCAGTGAGAATTGAATTGGGTAGTTGTTGCTTTGGAAGAGGGTTTCCTCAGGAAAGCGGGTTGAGTTCGATTTTGATGAATATCTACTTTAATGGGTTTGATAAAGAAATTCAAGAAATGCGTCTGAAGAAGAATCAAGAACATCCGAAATTTGATTCGACTGAACTTGTTTCAAAGCATGATGTGTTTTTTAAGCCAGTGAAGATATATGCGGTTAGATACTTGGATGAGATATTAATAATAACCTCTGGATCTAAGATGTTGACTATGGATTTGAAGAACTGGGTTGTGAAGTACTTAGAGGGAACACTGGAATTGAAGGTGGATGGGCTAAAAACAGCTATTCATAGCGCAGTTTCTGAGAAGATTGATTTTATGGGGATGGAATTACAGGCAGTTCCGCCTTCGGTTTTGAATCCCCCCATGTCAGAAAAGGCCATCAGAGCACGAAAAAAGTACCTAAGACAGAAGGAAGTCAGAGCTCTGGAATTGAGAAATGCTAGAGAGAGGAACAGGAAGAAATTGGGATTGAAAATAATGAGTCATGTTTATAAGAAGTTGAAGAGAAGTAGTGGGTTTAAATCTGAACATCAAATTGAGAATGAAGTCAGGGAAATCTTCAGAACCTGGGGTGGCGAGACAGTGCAAGAGTTTCTTGGGTCGTTGGAGGAGCGTTGGGAATGGTACCATAGTTTATTAGCAGGTGATTTTCTCTCTTTGAGGCACATTAGAGATCAACTGCCTCAAGAGCTTGTTGATGCTTATGATAATTTCCAAGGGCAAGTACACAAGCATTTGAACCCAGTCAAAGCTAGAAGGGCATTGGAGGAAAAAGAAAGGAGGGCAAAAGAAGAAGAGGAACAGAAATATGCTAAGGCCACAGTCGAGGATTTGGCAAAGCTCTGTGTGAAAGCCGATGCACCGATAGAACTTATTAGGAAGATGGTTAGGTTGATTGGGTTTACAAATCATATGGGTCGTCCCCAACCAATTAATTTACTAACTGCACTGGAAGATGCTGATATCATTAAGTGGTATGCGGGTATAGGGAGAAGATGGCTGGAATTTTACTGCTGCTGCCATAACTTCAAGATGGTCAAAACTGTTGTGACTTATCACATGAGGTTCTCTTGCATATTGACTCTAGCGGAAAAGCACGAATCCACCAAACGGGAAGCCATGAAACATTATACTAAAGATTTGAAAGTGTTTGATTCAGATGGAAATGAAGAAGTACACTTTCCCACAGAAAGGGATGTGAAAATGATGGGAGATAAAAATCTCTCTGATCCAAAACCTGTGGATGGGGCGTTATCTTTGGCTTTGATTAGATTAGCTTCTGATGAGCCTCCGTATTCATGTGTCGCTCATTTCTGCGACAGAACTGATACCATTGTTTATCGGGTCCGACTACTGCAAAATCACTTGAATGTGAACCCCATGGATGAAAAGAAATGGGTCCCTGGTATGGGTGCAATTAACGAAAGCCTCAACTTGAAATGTTTTCCGGTTTGTCCTGATCATATACATGATTTATACATGGGGAGAATCACCTTTCAGGACATTGATTGTACTTCATTTGTGGAGGTAGACTGAGTTTTACATTCCTCTGGTTCGGTGTGTGATTAGGTCCTAGTCTTCAAGGGCCGTTGATGCGTTGAGGTTGAGAATCCTTGCGTCTGCTTAAGCCAGGTGTGTGATTTTTGTACATTATCTCCGTTGTGTATTAAGTAGTAGTGATAACAAGGAAACTTTTCGATAATATATGATTCCGCATCTTACATCTCATTTTGTAGACTAGAATTAAGTAGTAAACTAAAACTTCTCGCAGGCCGTTTGGATGGTAAATAACTTAGCTGATGAAATAGACCAGCGAAAATTGCTCTCTTTTCCCGAATTTTAAGATTTTGCATACCTCTACTTCAAAAACGGATTTTGCATATGGAAACCCGATTTTGTTTTCTTGTGTGATGAGGCGTCATAAGTTTCTTGTATTGTTGGAGATGTTAGTCTGCATAAGTTTGTATTATGAACTTAATTATTTGCATGTCTCCTTTGTTGCACTAAACATTAGCAGTTGAAGTACTCAGCTCCTTCTGGTTATGAGGTCCCTGGATTTGGGATGCGAACGAGAAATTTTTCATTGTGATGGGAATACGAGTGGTACACCACATGTTTTTATGGAAGTGGTGGGAAATTTTATTTTTTAAGTTATTAAATTTTTAACACACAAATCCCACCATTTGTATAGTGACGTGGTGTATCACCTTGTGTGCCGGTCACATTGAAAAATCTCAACGTGAATGTCGAACGTCGAGCGAATGACTTTTTGGTTCATTCACCATGGTAGTTTGTTAGAGACAACATTCCCGTTTTTCCAGTAGTAGGTTTTATTCGTTTGCTCAGTGATTTGAAGTGCCTTTATGCACAAAACTGAGAATACAAATCTCTGTAGCTCCTCCTGTACTCAAAAGAACTATTCTTCTTCGTCCACACTCGTTCTTCTTCTTCTTCGTCCACACTCGTATCCTGGTCTCAACTGGAATCAAACCCTCTTCCCATTTTTGAAAGTTAATCACTCTGTAAGCTCGTTTCGATGACCTCGACAGCGCCGTTTCTGTTTTTGGTTCGATTCAAGAACCAAATACCATGTTGTGGAATTTAATGATGAAGTCCCAAGTCGAATGTGGTCAGCGTTGTTGCTGTACACAAAGATGCGTGAGTTGGGTGTTTCGCATGATGGCTTTACGTTCCTGATTGTAAAGCGGCACGAAGCAAGCGATGAAAGGGTTACCAGTGTACTGGGTCAGCCCTGAGAATTTGGAGTCCTAGGCAAGTCTTCAAAGTGGGGTCCTAAAGTTTTCTAGCCCCCGGTTCTTTGTACATTGATATGTATAAAAAAGAATTCGCTAAATACATAAAAAATTTATATTTCTATATCAAATATCATTAACAATTAATATCAAAAGAAGATAGATATACAAACATTAGTTAAATATTATGTCACGTTTTTATAAGCAAATGTAATAAATGTTTGCAATCAAGAGTCTAAAATTGAGAGTGAAGAACAATAAACTTCATGATCAAGAGAGTAAAGAACAATAAAACTTGAATGACAAGTATAGCAAAGTCGACACACCAATTGTTTCTCTAATTTTTTTTTTCTTCTAAAATCAACATCACACTAATGAATTGAATATTGAAATAATCTAGTGAATAATAAATTATTGAAAATCAAAATATAATTCAAAATTTTGATTACCTTAAAGTACAATCTTCAAGACATAATTTGATGATCAATACAATGCATAAGAGCAACTTATAAAGGCTTGCTCAAGAAAACTAAAAGACAAGCAATAAAACCCTTGAAAAACCAAAAGACAAATAATAAAGCCTTTTGAAACTGACGAACTTCTACAAAAGATGGCTCAAGCCACTTTTGTAGGAGATTTGAGCACCTCTTCTACGACTGCGTCAGGATCCCAATTCTGATACCAGAATATTTGTTGCTGCCTTATATGTCGTCATATCAAATCAATCCAACGTTTTCCTATTTCAGGTTATGTTGCTTGAGGGTGACGTTATGTATGCAGGAATGGTTCATGTGTGGCAATTCAAATGGGTTTTGTGTGTATTTTGGTAATACAATGATTTATTTTTATGTGAAATGCGGAGGACATGGTTATGCTCGTAAGTTGTTTGATGAAATGTCTCAAAGAGATTTGGTTTCTTGGACTTTGACGATTTCCGGTTATGTTTCGAAGGGAATGTTGCCTGTGGGTTGTGCTTGTTCAATGAAATGAGGTTGCTGTACAATGTTGGTGATGTTGCAAGGGTGTTGTGGCATTGAAAGTGCAATATGTGGAAGTCAATTTCATGGTTATGTGATTAAGAACGGTTTACTGTGTGATGTATCTGTGCAGAACTCAATCTTAAGAATGTATGCTAAATTACGCACGGTCGACGAAGTTGAAGACTTTTTCAGCGAACTTGCTAGAAGGGATGTTGTCTCCTGGAATATCTGAATTTCCTTTTATCCTTTGAGAGGGGATGTTGCAAAAGTAAGAGATTTGTTCAATGATATGCAGGGCAAAGTGGCGCCGGGAATTGAGACATTAACTTTGGTCATATCAGCAACGACCAAACATGGTATTCTTTCCCAAGGTGAAAGCTTGAATTGTTTGGCGATAAAGCGTGGGTTACGTGATCATGTTCTGCAGATGTCTTTGTTGGACCTCTATGCCAAGCGTGGACAATTAGGAAACTCAGATTGGCTGTTCAGAGCAATCCCTTGCGGGAACAACATTACTTGGGGTGCAATGATGTTTGGCTTCATTCAAAATGGTTGGTTTAGTGAAGCTGTTGGACTGTTTCGCGAAATGCAAGATTCAGGTCCGGAACCAAGGGCTGAGATACTAAGAAGCCTTGTTGATACATTTCCAAACCTGGGTGCTTTGAAGTTGGGAAACAAATTCATGGCTACATCATAAGGAATCATTGTGCAAAGGCGAGGAAATCTATACTCATCTCAAAACCTCCATAATAAACATATACATAAGATGTGGTAGCCTATCTGCGGCTAGTGTGTGTTTTGATAGAACGTTGATCAAAGATATAGTGACTTGGACATCAATGATTGAGGGCTATGGGAGCCATGGACATGGTTTTGAAGCCTTGAAACGATTTGATCCGATGATTAGAGAAGGAATATGACCAAATACTGTCACCTTCCTAACTCTGTTGAGTAACACACAAGCTAGTGTCGGACAATGGGATGAAGTAGAAGAGACGAGGAGAGTTGCGAGCGAGATGGATCTAAAGAAGGTGCCAGGGTGGAGCTGCATTGAAGCTGAAGGAAGAATTTATGGGTTTGTTTCTGGAGATAGATCGCACTATCAAGTGGAGGACATTTATGAAGTATTGGAATGTTTAAGCTGGATGAAACCGGAATTGATTTGAAGTTGCTGATCAGCTAACTTGATATGTTAATTCATGGATACAGCTGCCTTGCTGGAACGCTTTTGGCTTTTGATTATTTTTCTTCTTTGGTGCGGCGTTCTGATGCTCACACAAGGACAGTGCAGTGGTTTGAAGTTCCTTCTGCTCGTCAGAAGCACGTTAATAGCGGGTGATACTCAATAGCAGTTTGCTCGGAGGCTTTCCTTTGGCGGATCAAGTTCGCCATCACTGGAGGCTGATAAATGTCGTTGTTTAGACAGGAATATGGAATCGCATGGCTATGAATACTTTTTATGGTGAATTTGCCGCGGCCGTCAGAGAAATATGCTACTTATTTACAGGTGACTACTCATCACAAATGGAGTTATTGTGGCTTTTGTGGTATGAGTGTTTAACCAAATGAATGTTGTAAAATTGGGATAGAACAGGTTTGGTTGCTAAAGGAATAGAGCAACTGCAGCAAGAACCATATGTCTAATCCATCATCCTACACTGCGGTTAAAATTGCAGTCAAGTTCATCGACAAAGATGTCTTCAAAGAAGTATCAGCAATGTTCATAATTAGCAGCAGGAACAAAATGGAGAGGCATCACTTGGAAATTGGTCAAAAACAATGAATGAATTATTTGGAAGTACATGTTTAAGTTCAAACTAGGAACTCTATTTCCCCCATCCGTCTTGTTGTCGCTCGAACGCCATGCCCCAAGTTCAGCATCTGAAGCTGCAAGAGATGGATCACAGCCATCGTCCTCTCTCAAGTGATTGAGTTCGTCTCCTTTCATGCCTAACTCAAAACTATCTCAAAATTAGAGCACGGTGCTTGAGCTAAACACCTAACACAGGTCAACATATCCAAATAGCATTCCGACATGTTCATGTCTGAATAACTCTGAATCTTCGGTTGTTAAACCGACTGACATGTTCATGTCTCGGATACTTGGTGGTGGTGGTGGTGGTGGTGGTGGTGGTGGAGATGCGTAAACACAGGGAAGTGGGAAGTGGGAATGACGGTGATCTGTAGTAGTAAGGCGGTGTTTTGCGGCTGGATAATGCGATAGCATGGACGACTTGTCAAAATAGGGTGGTAGGAAAGAAAATGCAGGTATTGGTCAAAGGGGGTACTCCGAAGCACTCAAGAATTCTTGCTGGTCGAAATGCAATTTCTCCTTCATACTTTCACGATTGATTTTTATGAGTTTAAGTTGTGTGACAACTAAAATTAAATGGAAACTAACCCAAATACAAAGTCAAAACCGGCCATAGGGTGAGTGGTAGCAAACTTGGGTTAATTGCAAGTTTGCCACTCACATGTGAGGTGGTATAAAGGCATCTTTATAGCCATTCTCTCACTAGGGTTTTCTTGAGGCAAAGAAGAGAAACTTTTTCTCCTTTTTCTCTATACAGGCCGGCCTTCCTAGGGGAGCTTACTAGCATCTAACTTCTTCTAGGTAATCCATTTCATCTTCACACCATTATCCTTGGTGTGGAGACTCAGAGGTACCAAACCTTTGGTACTTTTGGAGTTCCTTTCCTCACATCCTCAAGGAGCAAGAGGAGCATCAAAAGGGAAGAAAATCACAAGGAAGATCTAAGGAGCTATGAGGTGACTTGAAGGCCCTCCACTTGGGTGAATCCCATTTGTAGATAAAGATGAGCTTCAAGGGTAATGAATCTCAAAATCCTTACTTCTCTTTAATGTTGTAAAGAGTTTTGTGGTTCACCATTCACTAGGCTTTGAAAGTCATGGGTTTTAGAATTGTTTTTGAATGTATGCCTACTTTAAAGTGTTAATAGTTTGCTTATGTGTTAAAATGCTCTCACATGTTCTTAGCTAGGACAAAACTTCTCCTTCACATGTGCAGACGTGGCCCAGCCCACTAAGCCAAACTCAAATCCTTACTGGAATCTGGCATTTGTTTTAGGTTTTATGCTTTAACTCCAAATTAGAACTAAGGTTGGAATGGATTGAAGGGAAATATAAGGAAAATTATAGGTTTTAGGCTATGGGTTTGAGTTGGTCTTAGGGTTATTGGGAGGATTGGTCAAATATAGGCTATTGGGTTTTGATGGCGAAGTCAATTTTGTAATTATGAAAGGATATTGGATAGCATGTCAATAGTTGGAGCTTAGATGTTATTATATATGTTTACTATTTGAAAGGATAACTGTAGACATGTAAATTTCGTTGCATACAAATGATGCATCACAAAGCTCCACATGGCATATGACTTATCACAAATGGACAAGTCATCAATGACATGTGGCATAAATCAAGCAAGGGAAGTATAAAACATTCCCAAAATTCGGCTCAAGGGAGAAAACTCCCTTTAATTCGGCAAAAGGGTCTAAAGTGATCCTCAAACCGGAAAGAAAGCTAAGGCATCTTCACAAAACAAGCAAGAATTAAATATTGCTCACAAAATAGGCAACAAAGACCCTATAATTCGGCCAAGGGAGTAAAGATGCTTGAAATTAAGACACAAAACATCCTTAAATTCTCCCATGGATGAATTAAGACATAAATCAAAGCCAAATCCACCCAAAGGCAAGCCTTGAGAAGCCTATAAATACAAGGTTCTCCCACAAGCATAAGGGTTAAAATTTTTGGCAATCAGAAGAACCTCTGCCAAACCTTTGAAGACTAATACGCTGTCAAAGCTTTCTTCGAAAAATGTACAACCAAAGTCGAAGCTTTCTTTCGACCAAAGTTGAAGCACTCCCTTGAAGAGTCAACAAGCACTTGTGTCTTTTCCTTCAAGACTTTGTTGCAAGCTCATAAACATGTAACGATGTTCATTTCAAGATCAAGTCGCCAAGACCCTTGAATCAACAAAAACCCGCACCAACATCATCTTTGCCTTAGCTTTGAGGTGAAGACCATCCAAGCGTTGTTTCAAGCTCAAAACTTGAAGAAATCGTTCGTCTAAGATCAAGTCGCAACCCTTGGATTAATAACCTATGCATCTACATCAAATTTGAAGACTGAATTAGAGGAAAATCGTAAACAGAGATTGTAACCTACAAATTCAAATCAATACAAATCTACTTTGTACATGTGTTCTCATTTCATTAGTTACATAATTTTCATGTTTACAAATTTGGCACGCCTAGCGGGACATCTTTGCCTCTCATCTCTGTCTTCAAATCCACAAGAAACATACATGGTATTAAGAAAGGATTAAGTTGTTCTCGCAACCAAAGAACATCCTTGCCGCAAGTGGTGGCACTTTAGGCATCATAACCTAAAGCAAGGCAAGAGCTCTTTCTGCTGTGCCTTCCACCCCTACATCAACTCTGCCGAATGAGCAAGAGCACCTGAAGCATAAGCTCGTGATCACCTTGGCCTAGCTAAGGATGCCAAGGGAGGAAAACTCGAGAAGGTACTCCGAGTCTTTGACTTCCAATGCTAACTCAAGCAGCAACTTGTATCCCATAGTCATGCAAGTTATGACTACTGGTGCGACTCCAATCGAGGAGTAGCTGGCTCAAATGAATGAAGCAATTGCAAGGTTAACAAGGATCGTAGAGGAAAATGACTTGCAAATTGCCACACTGATCAATCGACTAAAGGCGTAGCATGATGAAAAAGTTGACCATGACCTAAAGGTTGACCTACAAAAGAAGGAAACTGACGAAGATGAGGAGCATCTGATAGAAAAAGCCGAGGAGAAGTTGGACCAAGCAACGACTCTTATGAGATATTTCTTTATCCAGCAGTTGCAGAAGATGATCACTAGCACCATCAAAGCGCAGTACGAAAGGTGTTCACATGACTCTGTGCTGTATTCAAAGCCTTACTCTAAGAATATTGACACCTTGAGGATGCCAACGGGTTATTAGCCACCAAAATCCATGCAATTCGATGGTAAAGGCAATCCCAAACAACATATTGCCAATTTCATCGAAACTTGCAACAATGCTGAGACAAAGGGAGACTACCTCATCAAGCAATTCATGCACTCGCTAAAAGGTAATGCCTTTGACTGGTACACCGACCTCGAGCCTGAATCCATCAACAGATAGGACCATCTTGAAGGGGAATTCCTCAACCTCTTCTATAACACTCGTCGCACTGTAAGCATGCTGGAGCTGACGAGTAAGAAGAAATGGAAGGATGAACCAGTCGTTGACTACATCAATAGACGGCGTTCATTAAGTCTAGGTTGTAAGGATCAACTTTCTGAAACCTTCGCCATTGAGAAGTGTATTCAAGGCATGCACTAGGGGCTACACTACATCCTCTAAGGCAAAAAGCTAAAGACATTTGAGGAATTAGCGACCCATTCCCACGACATGGAGCTGAGTATCGCCAACCATGGGAAAAATGTGCCAATCACTGACTTCAAGAATGATAAGGTGTTCACTCCGAAGGTAGAGAAGACCAGGAAGAAACCCGCCAATGAAGCTTTTGCCATCAACATTACCTCTATCAAGATCTCCTCCAAGAACAAAGCAAAGGAGATAAAAAGAGATGAGCATTCGCGCACCCAAGATAGGTAAAAAAAAAACCTTAAGGGAGCTAGAGCAAAAGACGCACCCTTTTTCGGACTTTGACGTGGCTGCAATGCTAGACGACCTGTTAAAGAAAAAGGTGATCGAGCTACCCGAGTGCAAACACCTTGAAGAGATGAATCGCGTTAATAATCCTAGGTATTGCAAATACCATCATATCATGAGCCATCTTGTTGGCAAGTGCTTCATCCTCAAGGAACTCATCATGAAGTTGGTACAACAAGGACAAATTAAACTCGACCTTGAAGACACAGCTGCAACACACATTAGTACAATTTTATTTGGATCATTCAATCCTATGCCTCTCTAAGTAATGCATGCTCATTCTCGTCCATACTCAAGCCACACGGCACCTTCTACATAACCATCGCTAGGGGCATGTGACCAAAATGCACTTACCAACGATGAAGAGGGGTGGACACTGGTGACCTACAAGAAGACAAGGAAGCTAAGACCACAAGCCGCAAAGCCAAAGGTGGAATAAGTAAGAAAGCACCGCCGCCGCAACAATAAGAAGTCCAAGAGGAACGTAAGAGCTGCTAAGCCTACTTAGGCTGGGGAGCTTATGAAGCAAGAGCCGCGTATTCCCATCTTTTTGCACGAGTACTTCACGAAGGATTTCTTCCAACAGCGCACTACTATTGCCGGTCACATGGTTGAAGTAGAGATAGAAGAGCCATCAAATGGCAAAGCTATCATCGTCGAGGAAGAAAAAACTCCTACACCTGAAGAAAGCTTAGCGTCATACTTTAGCATCCAGGAGGCGCTGCGATTGCCCAAAAAGATGCGAATAACACTAATAGCGGTCTTGGCGAGTCCCGATGACCACAAAATACAACAAAGAAAGGACAAAGGCCTGGAGTTTCGGCCACATAAATACACCACATGCTGTGCCACCTACGCAATCACCTTCATTACGAAGACTTACTGCTAGGGTCAAAGCCTCATAACCATCTTCTCTTCATCTATGGGTATGTGAGGGAGCACAAAGTCAACCATATGCTTGTGGATGGAGGTTCGGCCATAAACATCATGCCAAAGTTAACAATGACTACAATCAGCATCAAGGTAGATGAACTATCCCGAAGTCGTCTTTTAATCCAAGGTTTTAACCAAAGAGGATAAAGAGTAATGGGCATGGTCTGAGTCGAAATGACCATTGGCGAACTCAAGTCAAACATGCTATTCCACATGATTGACGCAAGAACTTCTTACAGCTTGCTCTTGGGAAGGCCTTGGATCCACGAGAATGGAGTGGTGCTATCAACCCTTCATCAGTGCCTAAAGTTTCACCGAGAAGGGGTGAAGGTGATACAAGGCAACACCAAGCCATTCACTGAAGCCGAGTCACACTTCACGGATGCCAAGTTCTACATGGATGAAGAAATGGTGCCCTAAGCTCATCCAAAGGAAATCAAATCCACAGGCAAAGCCGCACCTAAAAAGCAGGAGTGGCAATCCATGCCCAAGAAGCAAGAAGGGAAAGCCATGTCATTTTCAAGCAAAGACAATGAGGAGCCTGCTACACCCACAACAACCAAAGGGAGTGTGACACCTTCAAAAAATCAAACACACCCGTCTTCCGATACATCTCCATGTCGAAAAAAAAAAGAATAGGCAATCCCCATTTGAAACTGGAACAAGCAAAGCCGACACACAGCTGCATGAGGATGATGTAAAGCTGCTCAAGACAAATTACCTTTGACACAGCTATGCGACGCTAAAGTTTCAAAACCACCACGAGGTTTTGTAAAACCCTTGCCAAAGGGGGCAGAACAAAGCTCTCTTCTAACCAAGAGGATTGAAGAAGGTTTTGACCTAAACACCTACAAACTCATGTCAAAGGCTGGGTACGATTTCGCCTCTTCTTCAAAACTTGGAAAGAAGAATGTAAACACCGACGAAGACAAAGAACGTGACCTCAACGAGACTCAAAAGAAGTTGAAGGAGCATGGTTACGAAGTTGACAACAACAAAGCTGGACTTGGCTTCACACCAAATACACCCGTGAAGATCTCAAGAAAAGTGAAGAACGCTAGCACTTAACACATCAACGTGAGCACTGAAAAAAATCAAGAGGAGCCTAAACCTGCCCTTCGAACATCAGTTTTTGATCGACTAAACCGTTCAAAACTTAGGGTTTCGGCACTTGATTTTATTGGTGGACAAGATCGAACTTCTGTCTTCAAAAGGCTTAACACGCTAACACCCTAAAACTCTGCTTTCGAAGCTCGATTCCTTCAAGGATGAAATGCCAAACAACCATGGAGGTGGACACAAAAGGACCTCTGAAGGTGAGGAGGTGCACCATCATCCATACTGGCCAATCTTTACTCCAACAAGCCCAAGCAGACGACACTGAAGAGGAGGTCCAAGATGTTTTCCACATCATGATCCAAGAGGATGAAGTCCTCGAGGAAGATGTCACTGCTGCGCCACCTCAACTGGAGGACGGGGGGCAAGCCACGGTTGATGATCTTAAGGAGCTTAACTTAGGCATAAGCGAAGAACCAAAACCTATCTTCGTAAGTGCACTGCTAAGTACAGTCGAGGTCGAAGAGTACTACTAACTGCTCTTGGAGTACAAAAACGTCTTTGCTTGGACCTATAAGGAAATGCCCGTCCTTAACCCTACCATTGCCACGCATCATCTTGCAGTTAAGCCTAGAATGCGACCTGATAAAGCAAACTCAAAGACGTTATCGATCGGAGCTCATCCCACAAATTGAGGCCGAGATTAACAAGCTACTTAAAGCAGGCTTCATCTGAGAGGTGTAATACCCTAAGTGGATCTCCAACATCGTCATTGTCTTTAAAAAATCTGGATAAATATGTGTTTTCGTAGACTTCCGAGACTTCAACGATGCTTGCCTGAATGAGGACTTTCCCTTGCCAATCATCGAAATCATGGTGGATGCAACCACTTGCCACGAGGCATTGTCATTCATGGATGGCTCATCTGGATACAATCAAATTCGCATGGCTCCTGAAAACAAGGAATTAACAGCCTTCCGCACTCCAAAAGGTATATACTGCTACAAGGTAATGCCCTTTGGTTTGAAGAATGTTGGAGCTATATATCAACGCGCAATGCAAAAAATCTTCAATGACAAGCTACATAAAAATGTAGAATGTTACGTAGACAACGTGGTTGTTAAGACCAAGAAGGGATTCGATCACTTGAAAGATTTACGAATGGTGTTCGACAAACTACGGCACTACAGCCTCAAAATGAACCCATTGAATTGTTTATTTGGCTTTACTTCTGGGAAGTTCCTCGACTTCATTGTCAAGCACCATGTCATTGAAGTGGACTAATTAAAGATCAAGGCCATTCAAAGCATGCTTGACCCAAGAAACCTACATGAGCTAAAAAGCCTGCAAGGATGGCTGACCTTCATCAGATGCTTCATCATCAACCTCGCTGAAAGATGTCAACCCTTCAGTCAACTCATGAAGAAAGACGCGTCATTCATATGTGATGACACCTGCCGCAATGCCTTTGAAAGCATAAAAATGTACATGGTAAGTCGACCTGTCTTAGGAGCTCTCATGCTTATAAAGTCGCCCATCCTATACATTGCTGCACAAGAAGGTTCCATTGGAGCACTCTTAGCATAAGAAAATGAAGACCAAAAAGAAAGAGCCCTCTACTACCTAAGTAGAACTCTCATTGGCGCCGAGCTCAACTACTCACCAATCGAGAAGATATGCCTTGCCTTAGTCTTTGCTATTTGAAAGCTAAAACACTACATGCATGCTTACACCATCCACTTGTTTGCTAAAGCCGATCTAGTCAAGTACGTTATGTCTAAACCCGTTCTTACAGGGCGACTAGCTAAATAGGCATTGCTTCTCAATCAATATGAGATTATCTACGTCCCAGCCAAAGTTGTCAAAGGACAAGCCCTAGCAAACTTCCTTGCCGACTATCCAATCCCAACCGATTGGAAAATCTTAGATGACTTGCCTGACGAGGATGTGTTCTATATTGACATCTTTCTGACATGGGACAATGTTCTTTAAAGGATCCGCATGAGTAGATGAAGCAGGGGCAGGAGTAGTATTCATGTCACCATAAAGACAAATACTACCCTATTCCTTTCGACTAAGTGAGCTATGCTCCAACAACGTTGCTGATTACCAAGTGCTAATTATCGGACTCCAAATAGTGATCAACATGGAAATCACAATGCTAAAAATGTATGGCGACTCCAAGCTCATAATCAATCAACTCTCGACTGAATATGAAGTGAGGAAAGATGATCTTGTCCCATACTTTCGACTAACAACTCAACTGCTATGAAAGTTCGAGGCCGTGACGTTAAAACATGTGCCTAAAAAAGAAAATCAAATGGTAGACGCTCTCGCTAACTTAGCCTCAAGTATGGTGCTAGGAGAAGACAAAGCTGTAGACGTGCCAGTTTGTCAAAGATGGGTGATCCTGCTCGTCACTGAAACGTTACTAGATGATACAAACATCATCTTAGTACTTCCAGTCAACTACTTGCAGCATTGAAAGCTTTCGGATGATCCTAGACTTTGCTCTAAAGTACGTTGATGAGCACCTCGCTTCCTCTACTACAAAGGAACACTCTACCGACACTTATTTGAAGGAGTACTTCTAAGATGCCTAGGTAAGGAAAAAGCCAATTAAGCCATGGAAGAAGCACATTCAAGTGTATGTGAAGCATATCGGTCTGGACCAAAGCTACACTTCCAGCTCAAAAGAATGGGCTATTACTAGCCAAACATGGTGAAGGATTTCCTGGAGTACACCAAAAGGTGCCAAGCCTACCAGTTCCACGCCAACTTCATACATAAACCGTCTGAGCCATTGCACCCTACAGTTGTTTCGTGGGACCAATTACACCAAAATCATCTGCCGGAGAAGCCTATATCCTAGCCGCAATAAATAACTTCTCCAAGTAGGCTAAAGTCGTACCCCTAAAGGAAGTCAAGAAGGAAACTGTCGTCCACTTCATTAAGGAGCATATCATCTACCGATATGGTGTGCCTCGCTACATCATCACTGATAACGAAAAACAGTTCTCCAACCGACTCGTGGACGAGCTCTGCGAGAAATACAAGTTCAAGAAACACAAGTATTTTATGTATCATGCTCCGGCCAACGGTTTTGTAGAAGCATTCAACAAAACGCTGTGCAACCTCCTAAAGAAGGTGATCAGCTAAACAAAGAGAGACTGGCACGAAAGAATAAACGAAGCACTTTGGACTTATAGGACGACACATAGGACTCCTACCCAAGCTATGCCTTATTCTCTCGTATATGGCATGGAACCTGTTATGCCGCTTGAAAATCAAATCCCTTCACTAAGGATGACTATACAAAAAGGCTTGACTGAAGAAGAAAACGCAAAGCTACGACTTTAAGAGTTGGAAGCACTCGACGAAAGTAGGCCCAAAGCTCAACAACATTTGGAATGCTACTAAGCACAACTATCCAAGGCATTCAATAAGAAGGTCCGCCCAAGGTCTTTCCAAGCTGGAGATCTTGTCTTGGCATTACAAAGGCCCATCATCACAACTCACAAAACAAAAAGCAAGTTCACATCAAAGTGGGATGAACCTTACGTAATACAAGAGGTCTATACCAATGATGCCTACTTAATCATGGCGGAAGACGGCTTAAAGATAGGCCCCATCAATGGCAGATTCTTGAAGCGTTACTACCCCTAAAACAAACAAATAATGCTCTTCACCTGCACGAGCGTAAACTACACACGGCACAATGCTCCCCGCCTGCATAAGCCTAAACTACACACAGTGTATGCTCCTCGCCTGCATGAGCCTAAACTGCACACGGCGCAAGCTCCTTGGCTGCAAGAGCCTAAACTGCACACGGCACAAGCATAAGCCTAAACTGCACATGGCGCAATGCTCCTCGCCTGCACGAGCATAAACTGCACTTGGCCACGACACAATGCTCCTCACCTGCACGAGCATAAACTGCACATGGCCACGGCACAATGCTCCTCGCCTGCATAAGCCTAAATTGGACACAACACAATGCTCATCGTTTACACAAGCATAAATTGCACACGGCATAATGCTCCTCACCTACATAAGCCTAAACTGCATACGGCACAATGCTCCTTGTTCGCATGAGCTTAAAAGGCGACACCCAACACTCCTAGCCCTCATAAGCATAAACTGTGTATGGAAAAACAAATAGCAAAATGACCATCAAAATCACCATAAAAAATCCATCATTCATTTGAACTTCGTCATGACTTGATCCCTCCTCAACCGAGGGTACGTAGGCAACTTGAAACTTCAAAACTTCAAGTACAGTCACATCATCAACAAAAACACAAACACTTTGAAGAATAAAGAGCAAATTCAAGAATGTGAATACTTTATTTCTTTAAAGGAAGAATTTGGCTACAAAGCCGTATTACAAAATAAGCAAAAAACAAAGATGGCTTCTTCAGTAGTCGACAAGGTGCTATGCCAAGTCATAGCTCTGCTATGGATACGATAGCCAAGAAGCTTAAACAAAGCCGGTGGATTGTTACGAACATGGTGCGAAGAATTCAAAATAAGCATCCTTGACGTGCACACCTTCTTCTTCATATTCAAACGACCAAAATCCGTCACCTCCCAAGATATGTCAAAAGGCCATGACTTGATATGTATCGTGTTGTCTTTTGTAGGAAGAACAAGCACCTTAGGGCCAGTTAACGGCGCATAAAGTTTCAACGTCGTTCCCCTATCTTGCAAATTGCCTTTCTTCACAAGAATAGTGATGGTGTTGCTCTTAAAGCACTTGAAAAATACCATGGCTGCAACAAAAAAAAAAGAAGACAATGTAAGCATAAGGAAAAGAAAATCAAGTCCCAAAATACACCAAATGTATTTTGTCAAAGATTATGGGAAATCAAATACGCACAATAAGTATATGTCGATTCATCTATTTTCAAAATTTCTTTCAAGATCAAGCTTTTATGGCCCTTGAAGAAAAAATTTCATTTCATTCAAAATCAAGCCTCTATGACCTTTGAAAAAAAAAGGAATTTTCATTTCATTCAAGATCAGGCCTCTACGGCCCTTGAAGAAAATTTTCATTTAATTCAACACTAAGCCTCAACGGCCATTGAAGAATTATTCCGTTCAAGAAATACGCCACAACGGCCCTTGACGAAATTCATCACTTTAATTCAAGACTAAGCCTCAACAGCCCTTGAATAAATGTTTCGTTCAAGAAATACGCCTCAACGACCCTTGACAAAATTCATCATGTCAATTCAAGAAATATGCCTCTACGACCCTTGAAGAAGCAAACTAATTCAAGATCAAGTCTCGATGACCTTTGAGTTATAACATTCACATTGTAGGATTTCAAAACACGTTTCCTACATGTGACAAGCACATGCCTACAACGTGCCTTGAAGTGGGGGCATTTGTAGACATGTAAATTTCGTTGCATACAAATGATGCATCACAAAGCTCCACGTGGCATATGACTCATCATAAATGGACAAGTCATCAATCACATGTGGCATAAATCAAGCAAGGGAAGTATAAAACATTCCCAAAATTAGGGTCAAGGGAGAAAACTCCCTTAAATTTGGCAAAAAGGTCTAAAGTGATCCTAAAATCAGAAAGAAAGCTAAGGCATCTTCACAAAACAAGCAAGAATTGAAGATTGCTCACAAAATAGGCAACAAAGACCCTATAATTTGGCCAAGGGAGTAAAGATGCCTGAAATTAAGACACAAAACACCCCTAAATTCTCCCATGGACGAATTAGGACATAAATCAAAGCCAAATCCACCCAAAGGCAAGCCTTGAGAAGCCTATAAATACAAGGTCCTCCCACAAGCATAAGGGTCGAAAATTTTGGCATTCTCAAAAATTTTGGCATTCAGAAGAACCTCTGCCAAACCTTCGAAGACTAATACGCTACCAAGGCTCTCTTAGAAGAACATACAACCAAAGCCAAAGCTTTCTTTTGACCAAAGCCGAAGCACTCCCTTGAAGAATCAACAAGCACTTGTGCCGATTCCTTCAAGACTTTGTTGCAAGCTCATAAACTTGTAATGACGTTCGTTTCAAGATCAAGTCGCCAAGGCCCTTGAATCAACGAAAACCCGCACCAACATCATCATTGCCGTAACTTTAAGGTCAAGACCATCCAAGCGTTGTTTCAAGCTCAAAACTTGAAGCAATTGTTCAATCGTTCGTCCGAGATCAAGTCATCGCGACCCTTAAATCAACAACCTACACATCTACATCAAATTTGAAGATTAAATCAGAGCAAAATTGTAAACAGAGATTGTAACCTACAAATTCAAATCAATACAAATCTACTTTGTACACGTGTTCTCATTTCATTAGTTACAAAATTTTTGTGTTTACAATAACCTTGTGAAGTCGAGATTTTGAATTTCAAATTTTGAATCAAGGTCTGACAATTGGTTGCAAGATTTTGAGTTTAAAAATCTAA